>NC_046647.1:19093463-19195963 GCF_900324485.2 Mastacembelus armatus | reverse complement strand
GTGTTAGCTCTCCTTTGTTGTTAACTAGTTAGACGTAAGGCTACCAGGCTCATGTTGGGAGAGCAACATCCTTCAGAGGTCACTCACAATAAAAAGCACCACTTCATTACACTGCTGCAAGGCTTTCTGGGTATATTTTATGCTGTCAGGAGCCTGGTTTAATCTGTTACAGTGTCTATGAGCAGTGTGGGAACTCCTGGGCCTGTAAACATGTTTCAATCAAAATGTTTTTGTCTTTCCCTCTCTGTCCACAGAAACATATGAGGACTTTGATTCACGTGTCATTGAGGTGAGTGGGTTTTTTCCCAGCTTTAGTAATCCTGTATCAACCAGGCTCTGTTCTGATAACACTACAGTAAAAATGTTTTAAAAAGAGCTAAAAACAAATGGTAAAAATTTTTTAAAAATTGTTAAGGAGCCTTTAATAGGGGCTATTAAACATAAATAAGTATTTCTCTGTGATGCATTGTACATCTTTAAAAACTTTAACAGATATCTAAAGAATTTCCAATCTGGATATAAGTTTGTTTTTTTTTTTTTTTTTGGATTTTTGAAGGCAACAGTAAATTTGCTCTTTAAACATGTGCTTACTGACATGAACAAGAGCTGAGGAAGGGCAGACATCATGTAACTGAATCAGAGTATGATGATGCAGAAATGGGGAAGCTGCTTTTAAGAAAATCAAAACTGGAAAATCCAGTGTGGCGTTAACACATGGATGGTGTTGGAGGTCAATTTACTGAGCAGAGATGGCATTTCACTTGCAGTGCTTTAGTCCTTCCTGAGGGCAAGTCATTTCTAAATTGTCCAATTTGCATCTGTTTGATACAGAACAAATTCAAAAAATAATCACTAACCCTAAAGCAGTGGTGTAACTCGTTTCTACAGCAAGCGTCTCACACACAGTTCATCTTGTTAAGGTTGTGCACATGACGTGCTTCATTTTGTGAAAATGCACTCTTAGGGTTAAGGTCAGGTTTAGGTAAGGGTTAGGGTGTAAGTTAGGCATTTAGTTGTGATGGTTAAGGTTTTAGTAAGTGTCTAGGGAATGCATTATGTGAATGAGTGTCCTCACAGTGATACAATTTTGTGTGTGTGTGCACGCCCATGTGTACGTGTGTGGCAGTACTCCCATTAGCTTAGAAAGGCCCATTAGCTCTAATTGAATTAAGGTAAAATACAGCACAACAAAGAAAGAATCTAAATGAACTGGGTCTGTCCAGCAGCTTATCTTAACACACACACACACACACACACACACACACACATACACACATATTAACCTGCATAAGCAGGTTATGCAGATAATTTATTCAAACACACATTCTGCACATATCAGACTACACACACATCTGTAGGAAATTAATACATAAAAGTATTAGCCTGCATTACAGGTATGTTTTTTTTTTTTTTAAACTCTAGTTTATTTGTATCATATAGCATTTTGTGTTTTGTCCCCCTTTCTTTGTCTCAGTTTTTCGTTTGTCATTGACCATTTCTGACTGTCTGTTTTTGTGTTGGTGAACTGGCTTCTGTATGTTTTATGCTGTTTTAATTTGCACCACTTCATTGCATATGCACAGAGTATCAGACGGTGTGTGTGTCACATTGAGAGTCTTCCCCAGCCCTCCTGTCTGCATAAATAAGAGGCTCCACACCTCACCCACCCCACCAGCTCTGCCCCCCAGAAAACTGACAGGCACTTTTATGGTGCCGTCTCTCTACAGATATACCCTGTGTGTGTTTGTGTGTGTGTGTATGTGTGCATGCTCATGCACCCCTATAAATTCAGGCCTAATGAAATGAAAAAGGCTTACTGGAATAAAAAGGCGTTCCTCCCAAGGACGATGATGCTGGCATGCCATTAGTGAAGACATCCAACAGGAGGAGAGAGATAGGAATGTGCAGGAAAAGTTGTGGGGGTGTGTGAGGAAGTCAGGAGGTGAGAAGAAAACGCAGCAGTGGGATACAAGGTTCTGTGAGCCAGTGATATTAACATTGTCATTAATCAGGGAGAAAGAGGAAAAAGTCAATTTATCTGTTCCGATATATAATATCGAATTAATATTGTTCATTAAATCAACTAAATGCAGAAACAAAAATTGTTGATAAACAGTATTGTCTGCAGCTATGCTCTAAAAACGATATTTAACACTATTACAGTATTACTGATTCTTTTTAGTGTATTTATGCTAATATTTATTGGGTACCATTAGAAACCTTTCATTACCATTACCACTACACCATTCGCACATTTGAATTATTATTTATGTCATTTTGGCTATAAGTCTTAATGTGTTTTTCACAGCTCAGTACTTTGGACATATTTCAGCCTGGTATATGAAATTTACTGAATCATTACCTGGAATCTAAATCTGTTCCCCAATGTTAAATCTACTGTATCTACTCACATTTTTACAAAGACAACATTGTTATCATTGCAAGAGCTTGTCAGCTCTGGTTCCTATAGTTAATTATTAAATTAATATTGAACTAAATAATTCTAAATTATTTTTTGTACATTTAGTAGTTGAACCCCATTAATCAATATTTTTCTATGAACAATGATTTTTTTTTTTTTTTGCTGTAACTACCTTTTGTTGTTGTTTTTTAAGGACTTTAACTTTGCTTGTCACAGAAAAAGGAGCATTTAGCAGCTAAAGAGCCAGATATTTCCCTCAGGAGTTAATGGAAAAAATACAGCTACAACAATGTGTATGTTGGACTTGCATTCAATGCACAGCCAGGAACTGGACCATAACTTCAAATGAGCGCTAACGTTGCTTCATATCTGCTGGCTGTGCATATAGGCAGGTGTTTGCTAACATGCTTTCCAGAAACACTTTATAAGATGAGAATGTCAGTGTTGTGCTAATAGCTTGTTGTACTGCCCTCTTGTTGAACAAAACATTAGCTAAGCTTAAGAGTTGTACAGGACCAACCTAAAATGACAAAGACAAAAACAGGCTTTATCGTGTAAAACTGAGTTCAATTCAACAGCAGCAGGAATATTTCCACTAAGCTGAATTTCTGGTACAGCCTCAGTAAAGAACTGGACCTTAGAGAGAGGTAGACAAGAAGAAGGATGACGGAGTGCAGTGGTAACAAAAAGAAATGAATGGGGGGAGAGTTAGAGCGACAGAGAGAAGTGATGCTTGTGGCCTCTCTCCAGATACAGCAGCCACTTGGACAGCACTCAGTGATTTCATTAACAGAGATGGAGCGTCGTCAGTCTCAGAGCAGGATCTGTTCTTTCCTCTTCCCTCACTGAAGTCAACAACCTTGAAAGTTTTGCTGAAAGTAACAAGACAGTGGGATGGATGAAAGCGAGAACTGGTCTAAATGTTGTTTTTAACAGCCAAGTGGAGCTCAGTGAAGCATGTACACAACCTAATGTCTGAGGTGATGACACACATAAAGCGCATTAATACAACATGATTATCAGTTTGTTAAAATCCTTTTGTAACTCAAGAAGCTTACAACAAACTTCGGTGAACACTAAGTTAATGGTGCATTTTCAACTTTTCAGCCCTTTAATGATGGTAATTAAAATAAGAGTTTCATATATTTTCAATTAGTCATAAATGTAAAGCTGAAAGCTTGCAGTCTGCATCACACAATGAAACTTAATGTAGAGGCACAACACAATCACAAACATTCTCCAAATGAGAATATGGCATCCATTAGTGTTCATCACATTGGTTTACTGGTGCATATTTTAACTTATATGATGATTTATAATCTAGATGCCTTGATCATTAAACTAAACTACACACCAGTAATACACATTTTATTGACAATACAGTGAGGAAGTTATTTAACAGTGTCGAGTGTCGAGTTGAAATTACTCGAAGAGCTAATTTATGACAAACTGCCAGCAAACAGCAGCTCGGTTAAATGTGAGAAATTTAATTGGTATCGTGTTTGGGGAGTGTACTGAGACACCTTAACTAACTTTTCCACAGTGTATGTGGAAAATTATAAATAAAAAAAACACATATCAGTTAAACTTAATTTTGTCGTTTTTGCTCTTTCATCCAAATACACACATTCGGAGTCATTTGCACTTGGCTTCCTGAGCCAACATAGACACACTGTTTTTCTGCTCAATCGTCTTAATAAGCTTCAAATATGTAATTTCATATTTTCTCTTCTTCATCCAAATGCGATGTGTGTGTGAGTGAGATGGAGATTTCTGTGAGATGATTTAAAAACAGTACAGAATTTTCTAAAGCCATATTGTGACTGCTGAAACCAAATGATAGGGATAGAGTTTGTGAAGTGTACATTTTAAAATGCATCATCCTCCTTTATGTTTGTCCATCTAGTCAGTCACAGGTACAGAAAATTTAGCAGAATTTAGAAGAATGCGAGTAAAATACCAATGATTATGGCTTTAACAAAGACCTCCACTGTTTCTGTCAGAAGAAATTATTCTACTTTTTTGAAATACAACAGAAAAGGAGCAGGAGCACACACCGAAGGCCATATATTAACAGACTGTCAGCTAGTAACAATATTGATCAAGAGACAAATTGTGTCAGGGTGGACTAGTTATTGATCAGTCAAATGTCAGTTTGTTAAAAGATGGACATAACAGTCTGCATTAAGTTTAAAGTTCAGCACAGCCAGAACACAAACGATGGGTTTGTAAATTTTAATACACAAGCTAAAGAAAATCATGGACACAGAACCATATTTTTCAATAATACAGGAATAAATGATTCCTTCTCATTACTCAGTGTGCACAGACCAAACATGTCAACTTAAAATCGGTGTGAAATCTGTGACGTGTAGTTGTGCACAGTAAATGAGAGAAGTGTTAGGTGTTGGAGGTTTGTGCACTCGCAGTGTCTTCTTGCTTCCAGGCAGTGAAAGCTCCTCCCCTCCACTGCAGCGTGCAGACAGATGCAAATAGGGAGACATGCAGCAACGGATTGAGAAAACAAGAGATGAAACAGAAGTGAGAGCGAGGTAGAAGCATCCTCCCACTGCCCTGCTGTCGCAAAACTCAGCCCATCTGGTGTACAGCGAGGGCGCGGCCAAAACTGCTGCGTCTTCACCTAATATGAGCGAATATAGAACCAAAATTTCCAAACATTCACACATACTTCTGTAGGCAGCTCCAAGTCACACGGAAACATGAGAATTAATAACTTGAATTTTGCTCAGTGTGAGTGGAGGTATTACGACCTGTTAGAGGGACATATGCGTGTCTGTGTATGTGCATCCTGCAGAGTTGTGTTTTCAGTGTTTTGGTGTTTGTTGTTGCACTGACCCCAATCCTTCTGTGGCCCTGCAGTCCCATTATCAACTCTTTACTGAAACTTGTGTTACATAACCAGATGAGCTGAAGGGAGATCTTGACTTTGAGCTGAAATTCAACTGTTCTGTCACTTGTGCTCTCTGGTGGGGATTTCTGGCCCAGATAAGTCCCTTGAAAAGGCTGCTGCTGTATAAGCTGCCCACAGATATGAATATACAGACCTTGCAGTACACGTGGAGACATTTCTAAGGTTTGTTTTTGTTTTTCATTAGCACATTTTTGTGTTATTAGGTCGCTTTTAAGGTCACGAGTGCAGGGTTTTCATGGGGCTGCAACAAGGCTGCACAGGTTCTGTTGAATTTCCTTGGACAACCAGAAAAGTGTAAAGTTTGTGTAAAGTTTCCTTACTGTTGAATATTGTTGGTTGTATAAAAGGACTTTTTAACGTATTTGTTTTACTTGCTCTTCTGTTTTTTACACAATATGAGCAGCAACAAAATAACTGTAGTATTTTGACTTTTTCTCATTATCTTAATTAACTAGTGAGTGTGACTGGCTTTGTTTTATGTATCAGTGACATTCAGAAGCTTTGCTGCTGTTGTGATTTTGGGTTTGTGTCAGTTTTAGTTCTTAAAAAGTGAATTGTACAGTTATTTGTAGTTGGTTTTCTTCAGTGCATTTTTCAAGATCAGATGCTGCAATACAACTATCTCTTCATCATTATATATTTAAACATTAGTCATTGCTATTGTCACCTACAGGCCTTTCACTCTCTGCTGATCTGTTTTGGTTCTCCTCTTTTGTTATTTGCTCTCCTGTCTATTTCTTCTCCTGTCCTCCCTCTGCAGCGTCTTGCTCCTCGTATTTAATGTCAGAAGCAATAAATCCTTTTTTCGTTTCCTCTTATCTCTCTTTCTCCTAACTGTCCTTTTCCCTCCACCATCCCCCTTGCTCTCCACCTCATCTCTTGCCCTCTTTTTTTCACCTTGTTTGAGTTTTCCACCATTTCCTTTCCTGTTTTCGTGTTATTTTTTCTTTTCCTCCTCCGTATCACCACTGCTCCTCCTTTTCCTCATTGGTGTATCTATGGTTCCCCCTGGTGTTTTAAATGTCATATTGCAGGCAATTTATCAGTCTAGTTGGACAGAAGAGAAGATTGCATTGATGTGCTGCCAACAGGCACACAATGAAACCCCTTAACAACCTATCTGTCCTCTGTATGTCTGTCTGTCCGCATCTATTGTTTTTCTGTCAGTTCAGTAACTTTACAGTCATGTGAATATGAATTGGCAAGAAGTACATGATCACATATTATATATTGAAACATTTAAACTAATATGACCCAAATACAATAGTTGGCTTTATATTTGATAGACAAACATGAGAATGGCATCTGTCTTGTCAAAGACCTTCTGTTGTACAGTCTCATCTTCAAGAGCATTTCAGTTTTTGTAGATTTATTAGAAAGGGTACGTCACAAGCACAAGGACTTTTATGTCAAAATATTCCTTTAAAGCCTAAAAAACTAGTTTAAAACCAATTGGCATTTTATGAAAAATGCATCAACAAATAGTCAACAAGCATCATGTCTGACACGTTGGAGACGGGTGACAGACTGGTTTTAACATGCTGTGTGTGGATTTGGTTTTTCAGGGTCATTGTCGGCAGCATCTCTCTCTCTCCATCACACACACATACATATGCACACACACCTACACATACTGTTGTGAAGCTTGACAGGCTTAACATTAGGGCCAACTAGTAGCTTTTGTAGATTTCGGTGCTGTCAGTGATCATCTCTGTGTTGTTGTTTTGCAGGTGAAGAGTGTGTTCAACATGACGGCCAAGGAGGGCAGGAAGAGGTCCATCAGCTGTCTGGTTGCTGTGGGAAATGGCAATGGAGCCGCAGGTTTGCATCTCTCTGAAAGATGAACACCAGTGAACTAATTACAACCAGAAAGATGTTTGTGTGGTTGATTATAAACATTTAAAGTTGCTTGAGTATCAGTGTGTTAACAGCTTCAGGGAGCAAACATTGAAAATAACTTTCTAGATCTGTGTATATAGGAAGGGAAAGTGCAGGAAATGGTTTTGACAGTTTTTAAGGCTCTTCAGGAGTGAGTGGTGAGACTCAGCACACTCCCGAGGTTCAGTCTCTTAGCTTTTATTCAAAATGTCACAGAGTTATAGTTCATGAGGCCCACAATCCAACACCCAAACCATTCTTTTAACAGCTGCCAAAACAATACAATCTGATGGTTTCATCACTAACAAATAATACTAAGAGTTTCTCTTGAATGTTTCCATCCCATTGAGCTCGTCTGACAGCGGGATCTGATTTGTTTTTAAACCTGACTCCTCTGTCTCCAAACAGGCTTTGCACTGGGTAAAGCAACAGACAGAAACACAGCTCTGAGAAAGGTAAGACCACCCTTAGAATTTTTAAGGTTCATTTAAAGGCTGTTAATTACAAAGTTTATTATTTTTAATTTTCCTCTTGTGACAGGGTTATTTAAAACGCAGGGAATAAAAGTTTATACAGCAATGTCTTAGAACAAATAATGCTAATAATGTGTGTTTTCTTCTGTCTTGTGACTGTGATCTGCAGGCCAAGAACAGAGCCATCCACTACTTGTACTATATTGAACGATACAACAACCACACCAGTAAGTGATTTTGTGTTTGTTCCATCACCTCGTCTCCTTCATTTATACATTTCTCCTCCTCCTCCTCCTCATGTTGTCCATTTACATCCTTTCTCTTTCTTTTTTTGTTCTTTGTAACATGGGAGCAGCAGCTGGTTCCAGAAGTCTTCGTTCCCATGTTGCTTTTTTCTTTTAACAGTATTTCAGCTTTCTCAGCACCACAGTCTTTAGGTTCCACTTGCTCACGTAACTGCACCATGGAGTTGTAGTCAACGTCTTTCTTACAGTCGTAAACCTTTAGTTGATGGGAACCATGAATGGGACTTCTCCCACTTTAAACCTTGTTTTCATCCTCTCCCCAGGCTTTCTTCCTCAATCTCTTCATCTCTCTCACTGCATTTCTTCCTCCATGAGTTTCCTCTACTTATTTCACCTGCATGTGCTCATATAAGCAACATGCAAGAATTCATTTATGAAGTAAGGTACGAGAGTGCAAATGCAGCACTTCCTTATTGTGAAACTGCATTTGGCTGCTGCTGCTGCCGGAGAGCAAAGCCAGAAAGATTAATGTGTATGTGTGAGTCATCAACCTCCACCGTGCCCAGTGGTAGAGAAAGTTAGCCTCCTGCTTTGGCCCCAAACCAGAGGAACAGTGTGTGTGTGTGTGTGTGTGTGTGTGTGTGTGTGTGTGTGTGTGTGCGTGTGTGTGTGCGTGTGTGTGTGCGTGCGTGCGTGCGTGCGTGCGTGCGTGCGTGCGCGTGCGTGCGTGTGTGTGTGCGTGTTCCTGTATTACCACCCAATCTCAGGTCAACACCATGAAATATTTATATTTTTTTTCAGGTTCACAGAAAAAATAGTCAAATCCTTCCACATGCCAGCTCACACTGTGCCACCATCTGCCGTCTGTCTGTACTACAATGTGATTGGTTGTCCTGTTCAGATCAGTTAGCTTCTCGATCTTTCTGGCCACCAATTTTGTTGCTCCCTCACTTAAAAACATTGTCATCACCTGTGTTTGTTGGATCAGATCACCAACAGGCCAATGATCACTCAAGTCTTGGTGATGGGCCACATCTGGGTTTTTTGCCACCAGATGATTAACACTTATGATGGTGTGCTGGTCAGAAAGCCGAGCATCTGGTCATCTCCAACTTGGCCACTACACTTGTTGTGCTGGAAAAACACTTAAACAAAGTGAAAACACAAGGGAAGCTACAGATGGGTGGTCGTTCAGGTCTGGCAGATGTTTGAGCTCCAGTAACCTTCCAGTTGTTACCTTCATTAGCACCAGTGCTCCCACTCACCCAGAGCCAGAGTTATCTTATGAATATTCAGGAGACATTAATGAAAAATTGTCCTCGAATACATTAAAATGTGCCAGTATATTGGTTGATTTTTGGGTATTTTCCACATTTGTGGGAAGAAAATGAGACTTTTAAGACTAAAAAACAGCCAAATGAATTTCAGTCATTTTGGTTTAGCTAAAAACTGGAGTTAATAACCAGTGACAACCGTCATGACAAAATGAAAGACTGTATCAGAAAGAGTTTGTCATTTTTCTCTCTGACTTTGTCGCTCTTCAGATGTGAGTCATCACAAAAAAGACACAGACTGTTCCAAATGAACCTAGACCTCCTGCAGCCACAGCAAATGTTCAGTTCCCTTTATGGTGCATGCATGTTTTTTGACATTTAGTTCTGCATTTTAGATTTCTTCACCCAGCAGGATGTGTCCAGATTCTCTACCTCATTTAATGTTTTTTTTTTCCCCCGATAACTTCATCCTCTCTGTTGTTGCAGCACCCAGGTACAAAAGCTAAAATATGAAATGTGTTAAATCTCAACTGGGTGCCTAGAGGATGCTGGGACAGGAACCATCAGGATGTTTTAAAGTGAAGTGACACAAGTACAAGATTTTACTTGAAACTATGGAGTTGTACAGCATTCTCAGGTGTCACTCAGCAGCACACAGCTCAATGCTCAGGGACTGTGCGTGTGTGCGTATGTGTGTGTGTGTGAGAATAACTAATGATCCACAGCTGCTGCAGTGAGTAGGCAACACTGGCATGTGGAGAGACATCTGGTGGGCAGGTAGAGAAACACAAGACCTGTGGGAGACAACATGCATAACAAAACAGAAGTGCCTTCACTTGGAAAAGGCACAAAATACAAAAAAATAATGTCACTTTCTTTCTACTAATTTTGTCTCTTTATTAGGTATCAGTTTGTTCTTGTTATTCCTCTGCACCACAGTCAGTGAATGTAATTCAGCCATTCTTGTTTTTCTGTCCTAGTTTACCATGACATTGAGTCTAAGTTCAAGAGGACAACGCTCCGCATGAAGAAGCAGAACAAAGGCATGTTTTGTTCCAGCATGGTGTTGAAGGAAAATAGCTGTACTCGATCTGTACTGTAATAGATTTGAGTAAAACACATTATGCATGTGTGGTATAGGATTATATTCACCAACCCATGGTGTTCAGTCATGGTTACATTAATATTGATTCTCACTCTGCAGGTTACGGTCTGCACTGCCACAGGGCCATTATTACTTTGTGCAAGCTGATCGGCATTCAGGACATGTATTGCAAAGTGGATGGGTCCGTCAATCTCCTCAACATCACCAGGGCCCTCTTCACTGGATTAGCCAATCAGGTAAGGTCATGTTGGTGCGGTTTTAAAAGCCACTGTAAACCCAGTGGTGGAGTGTTTGGAGCAACAAGAGCTCTCAGTGAGAGAGACAAAATCTCACGCAGGTTTTAAAATCACCTTGATAAAAAGTGGTTTCGTGTACAGCAGCGTGGGTCGGTGTCTGGATCCTTTTTTCAGGCTGCAATATGCCGGCTGCTAACTTGATTGTTGTGAAATTACATAGAGATAGTTTTATATTTTCCTTTTCTGCCATCAGACAATGTCACATAAGGTGTTCGGCTGAGTTTTAATCAGATTGTTATTCCACTCTTCACTAATATCCACCTCCAATTTTTCACCTACCTGGTAGGAAACCCACCAAACACTGTCCGACAAGAAGCAGCTGCATGTGGTGGAGTTTCGGTCGGAGCAAAGCCTGCTGCCCATAGTTGTGGCAAGTCCTAAAGCTGGAGCACGACCCAACCCAGAGCCTGAAGACAAGATCCCCAACACGCGGCTGCACTGGGACGACGTACGGGCCGCACAGGGAACCAAACGCTCCATCTGGGCACATGTCAAACGCACAATCTGGTAGCATGAGTGGGCTGCTGACTGGAGCAGACCACAGGAGAAATGACTGCACTGACAGGCACAGGAGTGTCTGATAGACAGTCTGACGTTTGGTTTGTTGAGAAAGAATTAATCTAAGCGAAGATCAGTTTTTTCAAACAGAATATTCAGTTTGTAAATGTTCTGTCAGACAAGGACTAAAGTTTCATGTTTGTCAAACTGAATACATCTCATTTAAAACATAATTCTCCAAATGCATGTAGTAAAATATTAATGCCATAGATATTGTTTCCTTTGTAGCTGTAAAAATGTCTTCCACCTCCTTACCAGATGAAAAAGTAAAGGAGTAGAAGATATTTTTGCTTGTTACAAAATAAAGTATAAAATAAAGTACAGATGTGTAAAAACACTGCAGTTTACCTTTCTATCTGTGAAACCTTAAATAGTCCATGTTGTGTTTGCAAAATACTGGACAATGTCAACAGGTAAGCCTTGTTCTTCCTCCATAACAGAACATTATATGTTTGATCATCAAAAATAATCCGGTTTTATTCATCATATCTATTATTACCCTCAATAGATCATCTTAACACATTGTACTTGTACAGTATAATTGAAATATTTCAGAAAAGTAACAAATTTACAATCTTTTTGTGCGTATTTGTTTAAAGGATTACAATAGTTTGACAAACTTAGGGGAAAAGATAAATACCATAGAGGTTGATCAGCTTATCTTAGGACCACAATATGTTCATGTTTTAGTCTAATTAGTTACAGAAAAATAAATTAATATAAATGTTTTATCCATAGTTCCTGTGTAATTTATTGCATCACAGGCCATTCTTTGAATATTTTCCCTTTCAGATCAACGACTGCACAAACCAAGACCTTCTCCACCATATCCTGCAGGATGATTTGCATGTGTCATATGAAAACTTCACTTCGCTGCCAACTAAACCCGGGTAAACCACACAGAAAAAAAAAGAAGTGCACACAATTTGGAGCAACACTAAGTGCCTGCCAAAGCAGCTGGATATGACTGTACTTACAATATAAACATGGTGCTTCAAGGTAGATGATATCAGCATGTTAGCAGGTTTACAAAAAAAAACATGCTGATCTTAAGCAGATATTATTTTTGTTCTGTGTTTATCCTGTTATTCCCTTTACAGACTTCTGGAAAACTTGCTTTTCAAAATGTACTTCTGAACATAGGTATTGTAATACTGTAAGTCCAGGACTCTTATCAACTTCAAATATTGAAAAGAATGAGGTAAATATTTACCCACAGTTAGGATGTTTGACTAAGTTTAAACTTACACAAGACTTACCACATAAGTCTAGGATGACTGCACACGTCCTTGCAGGAATCTGGAGCATGTTATGCAGCTGAACTAAAACTCCAGTGTGTACAAAAGGCAATGAAAGCTAAAAGCAAATCAAAGTGGGTGAAACGAATTTCTACACACATATCAGGGAGGTAGATCAAATAAAACAGTGGTACAGTCATATTATTTCAGTATCTTGTTTAATGTTGAGAATTAAAAAATCCCATCAGTATACAAATTTCAGCCACAGCTCTTATACCTAAAGGTACATTTCACCATCTTTAAAATACTGGTGATTTGCTAATTATATATGACAAATTTCAAAAGGAAAAACCAAATGATAGTACAGTTTTACAAGTCACTTGTAATGTAGAGAAACAAAGGTCATTAGAGAAGTGTGATTTGTTCTGTTTAAAGATGGATTTACAAATAATAAATGTAATAAAGGTGGCAAAAATGCTCTGAACATATATATTTAGAATAAGGTCACAAATTAGTTTTCTTATCTAGCTGCAAGTGTACATGGTTTTGGTTTTGTTTGATCTGATTCGGACTAATCCTTCGCCACAACAGTCCAAACTAGTGAATGGAGTTTCATGTGTGGTCACAGACTTTTTACTGTGAACAGTTTCATAAACAACAGAAACTATGTGCAGGGTTGATTCCACCAGGACTAGGTGAAAATATATGATTTGTGCTTTTCTCTCTCTATCGTGCTTTAGGTGAAGGAACAGTTCAGCATTTTGGGAACTCTGCCTGTTTGCTTTTTTACCAAAACTTAAACAAGAAAACCCTCCAGACACTGTCCATCAAATATGAAGCCGCAACCAGTAGTTAGCTTAGCTTAGCAGAAAGACTGGAAACTGGGTGGAAAAAGCCAGTCAGCATTTGTCCAACAGTAACAAAATCCACCTACCAGCACCTCTAAAGCTCACACAAACAAGAGAGTTAATCAATTACCAGACACCGCCAATTTGTGCACAAGCCTGAAAACAAAGTACCAAATTAAAAACAGGTACTGATCTTTGATCTATTTAATTATAATCAGACCTTTTCTGCAATGCAGTGTGATGTTATCTGATGAGAACACTGTATTTCCACTGTTTATCTCAGGGCATCTCAGTCAAAGACAAAATGATATGGATCTTTCCAGACCTGTCAAATTCTTTCTGCCTTACAAACCATTGTGCTGTATTTTGACTTTTCATAAGCACATTAACCATTTTCCCCTACTGGGCTTTTTGCTTTTTCACCATCTTATCAGCAGATGACATCATGTAATATTAGCATATTCTGGGCAATCATTATCTCTAGTCACTAACTAGCTGTTGGTTTTCAAAAATATATCTCACCAGGTTAATGCCACATGTGACTAATTTCACCACACGCACACACATACACACACACAAAGGATGCTCAGTAGTCTTGGACTTCAGAAGCTTTTCCATCGGATGGCAGAGAGGATGGTGTGGATGAAATAGAAGAACATGGCCAAAAAGGCAAAAACCTGAGACACAAAAAAGGATCAGACTGATGTTCATTACATGTTTTTATTTGGCCACATTTAGAGAAATATGCTTATTCACTTTCAAATTAGGGGAGAAGACTAATCACCTCAGTAGCTAACCTATTGTTTTGTTTTGGATAATACAAGAATCAGGGTTTTCAGTCATTTGGACAGATTCCAGCTGTTGTGCTAAGCTAAGCTAAATACATGACGACCATGTGACAGGCTGACACAACCTGAAGCATTGCTGAGCTAGTTCAACTTTAGCTTGGCTGTTGTTTTTAGGTCTATAACTTCCTCAAACCATTCACTTAGATTTCTGTATGGATTCAACAAATAACTAAGAAAATAACAGTGTTATTTAGACATGTTAAGAGTTTAACATTAACATTAGGTTTTCTAAGGAGGTAAGAAAAGTGGCTGAAGAAATACAAAGCACATCACAAAAAAATAGAGTTGTATTTAGTGTATTAAGTGTAGTTTTAAAGTAGATAGTTGATACTGAATTTGGTGCTCACCACAGCTGCAATGTCAATCTGGTAGATTTTCAACGGGTCTTGACGTTTTTTCCCCAAGGTGATATAAGCCAAAACCACGCCTGCGCTGAGATAGAAGAATGCTGCCAGGCCGTGGTATGCAGCGTCCTGGACACACACACAGATAAATAATAATATTACAACATGTCTGCAATCTGTCACAATCTGTTTTATTCCCAGGTTCATTCATTCGTTCTCTCTTACAGCAGCAGCCCAGCCAGCTCCATTCTTATGACCCCCAGCAGTGAAGATGATCATCCAGAGGAAGGTCATGACGAAGCAGAAGACGGAGACAAACATCACCCAGCCCAGAGGGTTTGGAGGGTCAACAAGGGTCGACGCCACCAGGATCCACACCAAACCACCAAACACCTGCACAGGGAGGGAAAAGGTAAACAAACAGTAATATGATATGTGAGATTTATGAGGTTTGGTTGTGTCAGACTGACATTCAACCTATTAAATTTCAAAGGTTAAGGGGATAATTTGGTATTTATTTAAAATCTGCGTACATGTTTTCTGGTCAAGAAGGTTAATAACACTTATTTGTTCATTGAACATAAAGCTATATAGCCAGCATCCTGTTATCTTAACTTATCTTGGCAAAGACCAGCCTACCAGCATATTTAAGGCTTGGTGATTAACACATTATATCTGGTTTGTTTAATCCAAAGTATAGAAATGACAGTTCCCCATGACTGCAACCAGGAAAATAAGCAATAATGAAATCAGTTTCTTGCATTTAAATAATAGTTAGGCTTTATAAAACTCAAAATGCTCAGCTAGAGATGGTGAATCCAGGTGAAATCAACCTGTCAGCTTGGAAATTAAAAATAAAGTTTGGAAGTGGATTGAGGGAAAGTTCAGTGACGGCCCCTTTTGATCTTTAGACGTCTATGTGTGCCATTATTTTGACTTTGGTCAGGGCGATGTTTGGACGGGGTATAATAGGTCCTCTGTGTTGTTGTTAAACAGTTCCTGTTGTTGGTCATAAATGGAATTCGAAGGTTAAAGGAGGCTGCTGGAGCAGTCTCCCCAAACTCCTAGTAAACAGGTGAAGCGGGTGTAAAACAAGCCTGGAGACAAGGTGTGTAGCAGCAGCCACTTAGAGTAAGCAAATAGCTAATGCCATGACCATCTAAAACTGAATGCAGATAATAATTTGGAAACACTTGATCCTAAAAAGGCTTTGCAGAAATTTAACTTTAATTGTTGCCTGATTTAATGATTTAATTGTGAATATAACAAATACTGTAGAAAAATATAGTCTTATATTTTAAAAAGCCTAAATCTACCTCACAACCAGTAAATGCATCTCAGTCAGAATCAGAACGTGTTAAAATGACATAGAAAAAAAGAAAATAATTAGAGCCTGTTGTCTTTTGGCCTTATCACCAAAGTGCCAAAACTCCAAACACAGGTGCACTGAATCAGTGGCCAAAGGAAAAGGTGAGGAAAACCGCAAAAATAAAATGACTAAATGTTGCAGCAGTTTCAGAGATCAATAAGTGACAGGTCATCATAAACTATGCTGGCCCTACCCTTTCATCCACACACAGCGTGATTTCACTACAGATTACTGTACATTTTTCCGCATTGTGCTTTGCAAACACACAGAGAGAAGAATTATAGAACAAAGGTAAAAGCAAACTGCCAGGATACTGTGATACTACGTTCTAAATAAAGCATTCAGTCGCTGCTGCAGGACACCTGGTAGTCCTGCCTCTCAACACAGGAAAGACATCACGCAAAAATATCCAAAAGACTCCACAGATGCAAAGAAGAAACACACTTATTTCTTGTTTGTATCTGAAGGTTTTGCATCTTGAATGAATGAATAGAACAATCTTTAATAAAGATCTTTAATATTTTTTAGTGTCTCTTTAGTCTTGACATGCGTGTTTATATGCAGCTCTAAGTGTCCTTCTACATTCATCCTCTTTACAACCCTGCCCTTAAAAAACACCAGCTAAAGTAAGCACCTTAAAATAATTGTTATTTTTCCATTGGTTATGTGAGCAGCAGTTTCAGTCTTTTGTCATCATGGCTGGAGAAAAAGAGTTGGCCACATTCTTTGTTAGATTAGTAGCACAGTTTCAATATGTGTGAAACTGAGATGTGAAAAGAGGTCAGTGCTCCTCCTGTTTGAAGACTACTGCATGTTTCATTATCTCCCATTTCACCAAAACGCACCAAATCTATTTCCACCAGGAAAACAGGAAAACAGCAAAACAAATGCTGGTATTTTAGAAAAATTAGCATCAACTCTAGGTCATGATGTTATCACATGCTGCTGACATGAGTTGTAGCAGATAAATGTGTACTTATTTTTAAAAAAAGGTCATAGTGTCGGGGTAAAAAAAAAATCATTAGTTATTAGTAGAATTCAACTGTATAGACTGTGGCAGTATCTGTGTTAACATCACTGACAGCCTCTAGAAATTATTATATTTAAACGACTTTAAAACCAAATCTCTTTAGTCAAAATGAGACAAAACAAATAATTTTAAAATATGTGCTAAATCGTCGACTATTCGAATGTCAACATGTGTTGAATGTGTGAATGTTTGTTGAATATTATTGAGCCAAAATAGAAAGAATCCTGTCATAAATGACTTCAGTGTCAGGTGGTGCACCCTCTGTAGTTGCCCACTTACCAGTTCAGGCAGATAAAAGATGTCCGGGAACGTGGTGCATATTCCCAGGCCACTGGGCAGGCTTCCCATAGGCTGAGCAGTAGTTGCAGCCATCTCTGCCTGTTCCTTCTCAGCAGTGAGTGACCTGCCCTCTCTTCTGAACTAACGGGGCCACAGCAGGTGTTACCGGCCTTATAGGAAACCTTAGTGAGGGGACAAACCTGTTCTGTTGTGTGTCGGAGAGATCCCTTCCCACCACTGCTGCTTGTCATGGAACAAGCCAGACACGCCCTTCATCTTACAGCACCCAATGCTACCTGCTATTTAATGTGAGTTACTGAACTGTGAAGGGATTTCAAAACAGCCTGGGGAATTTTTTTTTGTTTCCACAGGCAACATTAAAACTGGTGCAGCTCAAATACCTACATTTTTGTCAGTGAGGAAAGAAATAGGTAAGTGAATCTTTGGTTATACAAACGTGTATGACCCTCACATTTTTTAGCCGAGTGCCTGCAGCCTCTAATTGTAGTAAGACAAAATATATATTCATAATGAGCCTTATGGGTGGCTACTGGCAAGTCCACACAGCTTGATTTAAAATCAATATTCTTATGCTTACAATTGATGCGTAATGTCAATGGCACTCACAAAGACAATTATTACCAAACTGCAATTCTCCTGCAATTTTATGGAGCATTTTATCTTGTTTCAGCTCATTGGTTTGGGATTATGGCCTGTAACTTTACTGTTTTCAATCACTACCATTGCTTTCATGAACCAGTTCCACCCTCAGCACATCACAAAAAGCTTCTTGCACAGTGAGAATGAATCAGGACACCTCAATCATTGAGTTTCTATTGTGGCACATTGGATGGTCTGTAATTATTGTCTGTAAAACTTGTTTGAATTTAGTTGTTTGTTTTTGTACAATATGCTGCTCTGGGTTTTGAGATGTGTTTTCCATTGATTCTGGTTTTGTGTTTGTGTGGTATGGGCATGTTTGTGTTGGGCGCTTTGTGGACTGGCTTTTGTGTGGTGTGTTTTGAGGGTGACATCCATTTAGCCTGTTGGGTATTCCACCCATTGGACAAATTTCCTCTGATGATGTATTGAGTGCCACCTGTGCCGATTGTAAAGTGCTTTTTGCCTTCTCCAAACATGATTTGCTATATACTATTTGCTATATACTACATACCCATACATGTTACCCACTCGTGTGAGCATCTTATTGGTCAATATATGTCTCTTTATATATGACTGGCTGATTTTATTTTGTGCCTGTCTTATCTAAATGTTCTCTGTAATGGATTTTACAGTGAGCCTGCCTTGTAAATAATGTTGCAGGAGTTTTCCCTTCCTAGCACCAAAATACTGGAGCATTATGCTTCTAAAGAGCCAGACTGAAGCCAAACCACAACTAAAATGACAGAATTTTTTATTTTCCATATGGAGAGGAAGACTCCAAGGAAATTCTACAGTTGTATAAATACACAAGTCTATATCGGTAACTGTTTACTAACATTATAGCTGTATCAACCTAGTAATGCAATAATATATTATTGTATTTACAGCTAGTAACACATTCTTGCATGATCAAAAAAAATAATTTGCTCCCAGATTTTTCAAACATAACAAATGAGGTTAATTTTGAGACTAATGTGCTAAGTAATAAATTGACTGACACAAGCTGACACTGTAACATTGATTTACTTAGTACTCTATGTGAACAGCTGAACAAACAAAAGCCATGATACCTGAATGTCAATTCATTTCCTAGTCATGGATCCAAAAATAAACCTGTGAAATGAAACCATCTAAATATTTACATCCTTACATTTTTGGAATAGTTTATCAAACAATAAATCTAACAATACATTTTGGAAACATCCATCTCTGTTTTGCATCAAAACTAAACCTTTCAAAAAATATTAAAATACACCAGTACACAGTAATGTTTCCAGTAATGTTATTTTCCATTCATTCTGTTGATGTTTTAGCACTGTTACTTGTGCTGATATGAAAATTAAAAAGCCAAAAAATAAATTCTGTGTTTAGTTCAGCTGGTTATTTAGTCTTTCCTGTTTTTCATCATCTTGTTCTTTGTGATTGGGTTTGTTTCCTTTTTAGGACCTTCTCCATCGGATGGCAGAGAAAATGGTGTGGAGGAAGTACAGAAGAGTGGCTAAGTAGGACATCACCTGAAAACACAGAGAAACACAGATGGATGAATTCCACCTTGAAGTAGAAAAGAGGTGTTATAAAACCTGGATGACACGAGATAAATAATGATGATGTTTCCTTTAGCAAAGTATATTAGAATTTAGTCGAAAATTACTCAGAGTATGGGGTACGATCTGTATATGTGCATGCGTGTGTGTTTGATAACATACCACTGCTGAAATCTGTAGTCTGTAGATTTTCAGAAGGGCATCAGGAGTGAGAGATGAACCCGAATTAACAACCTGGCCAATGCCAATAGTAAAGTAAGCCAGAATCACTGATGCACTGAGGTAGAAGACCACTGCCACAAAATGGTAAAATACATCCTGCGGGCAAAGGAGTCAGGTAGGGAGTAGGAAACAAAGAACAGAAAGTGAAAAAAACAAAGACATATAGATATATATAAGATATATATTTTTTCTAGTATGTCTACTTTTAAAAATAATGTTAGCTCCTTCTCTGATTGCATTTTAGCGTTTCCAGCTAAGTTGCTTCAACATGAAAATGCTCTTATTTGGGTGTTAAAAAAGTAGGTTTAAGTAGGGAATCATGATGAGTTAGATGGAAAGATCAATATCTGTCCAACTTACCACAAAAAAAAAAAAGCAGGGAAAAACAGTTAGCCTGGCTCTGTGCAACTCTAATGAAATCCACCTACCAACACACTGATACTGTAATAACACGAACATGCTGTTTGACGAAGACTTCCTGGATTATTCATTGGTTGTCGAGGCTCATTTTCTGGAGCTCATTGTCTGCTCAGTTTTCCACTTTGGTTTTGGTACTGATTGAAGAAAATATAGAATGTGTAATGGTGGTAGAAGGTGGCTTTTGTTACCATTGGACAGAGCCAGGCTAACAGCTTTTTCCCTGCTTTCAGTCTTTGTGCTAAGCTGGACAGATATTGATCCTTCCATCTAACTCTCCTCAAATCTCCACTAAAATTAAAACTAATGATTAATGTAGAAGATGAAAAAGTGTTGTTCTTACATGGTTGCGGTAGATAGTTTACATATTATTTTATGTATTTTCACTTTTAACTTACAAGACACCTACCTACCTACCTACCTACATACATACATAAATCAATCAATCACATGTCCAAAAGTATGTGGACACCCATGCATGCTTCAAGGGTCAAAATCATATGGTGCATCTTCCTGGAGAATGGAGGCTGTTATAGAGGCAAATCAACAGCCGTGATTTATAATGACATGCACATTAATCAACTGAGCAGAGTATTACAGTGTCTACATACTTTTGGTCATGTGTTGTGTCTACAGGTAACCATTAGTCAGTGAGCAGGGGGTGGGTGTGTCTAACCAGAGAGGGCCAGATGCTGCTCATATTGCATCCGCAGAGGAAGATGAAGAACCACAGTGTCGTCAGTACAAAGCAGAAAACGGAGACGAACATCACCCAACCCATGGGGTTTTGAGGGCTCACATAGTTTGACGCCACCAGCATCCAGACCAAACCTCCAAACACCTGCAGGATTGTGGAAAGAGAGGTGAGGGAAATGGATTTAAAGCTTCGGTTAAGTTCGTAAGTACACAGTCTTATGATAAATTAGAGTAACTCAGTCAGCGTTCATCATATTTTAATCAAGGTGCTGTGGTAATCAGACCCATCATATTTCATTACAGGCTATTTAGACAAAAAGATTTGATCAACATGTCAATGTTCAGTGTTCATGTTCAATATTCCTTCTCCTTTGGCTCTGTTTTGGTCCCTACCATCTTCAGAGCTGGAAGATACCATCTCAGATGAAGGCGGAGTGGTGAAGACAGAGTGCATTGGTATCTTCCAGCTTCTGATTGGCTGAACACACCTGATCCAGGTAATCAGCAGTGAGTAAGGCAGGGATAGTTGGAAAACAAGCATGGCAGTGGCCCTTGAGGAGCATGGGGTGTTCAACCCTGTATTAGACCCTACATGAGCAATAAATGCCCAGTACCTTTCTAACTTGTCAACCACACTTTGTAAGACTTTTATTCTGAAATACATTTGTAGTCTTAAAGCAAAAAACATATTTATTGACCGTAAAAATATCCTTCAGTGCCTCACGAGTAAAAGTGGAGTGTCACTTTAAAATAATGGTTGGGAGGACTAATATACACACACAATGTTGCCCCTCACAGGTGGATTTTCACAGTTTTTCTCTTTCCACCTTTGACAAACATTCTGCTTGAAAGAGTCTTTGGCATTTTAATGGAGCATTGAAACTCCAGCATTTGTTTGTTCTCTGATAAGAAGCACTTTGAATGTTTTACTCTAGATATGCAGGAAAAATATTTTTCCCTTTAATGTCCTTTAATTTTTATTGTACAAACAGATGATGTCTCATAGTTTTTTGGACATGACAGTGAGAAAAGCACTGGCGTAAATAATATTAATACCGGCTGGCATTTGAATTGGACTCGGTTGTTTATGTTATTAGTAACTGTTTTTCCTAAACAGGTTCTGGTGTTTCAGCTCAACCAATCATCATTAAGCCCTGCAATCTAACGTGTGTAGGAGCAGAGCTCGACAAGATCAGGGCAGGGCTGCAAGCATCTATTCAATAGGCTCTAAACCAGTTTGACTTTACACATAAGAAATTTTCCACTACTCATGTGAGAGGGGGCCACCACAAGTACAGACAATACATAACGTTTACTCTGTTACTCTGGGGACCTGCTTTTCTAGCAGATCAACTGAAATGAAATTTTCTGTGTGTTTTTATGTAAATTGAAAACAGGTTTCAAACAGCTAAGTAAAAACAGAGGTCGAACCCAGAATAGCCTCCTCATAAGTAAAGAATGTGCCACACCTTGAATTAAACAATTCACCTCCTGATAATCACATTTATTAAATGACAGGGACAGATTTTCACCTCAGATGTTCCCTTTAATAAGCTTCACATTAAGTCAGTTGACCTCAATGTCACAACTGTATTACTCCCATAACTTATGTGACCTTAGCTTATATCAGAAACATGGGAACTGTTTCTGCTGTTGGTCTTGTTTTTAAATGCTGCTGTTCATAATCATTTATCAACATCTTCTTCTTGGCTTTTGTTTTAAATATTCAGAAAAATGAAACTCAACATCTGTGAGAAAAGCTGCCAAGATTGTCCTCAGCCACTTAATCTCTGTAAGCTCTTTTTATCCCCATTAAAAACTTAGAATACCAACTCTGATCAAGGAGGCCTAGAGGAAGACCAAAGAGGAGGTTCTTGGATGTAGTGAAGGAGGACATGAGGATAGTTGGTGTGGGTGAGGAGGATACAGAGGATAGGGTTAAATGGGAGCAGATGATTCGCTGAGGTGACCCCTGAAGGGAGCAGCCCAAAGGAAAAGAAGAAGTGGGTTGTTTTATGAGAAGGCCAGCAGCCAAAGCAAAAAGACCCACACCACCTGAAAAATCATGTGAGTTGGCTCATAGTTGGTTTCCATTTACACCCCCATCTGTAGCTAAAGCTGTCTTTCTAGTTGTGTCACACATATTTATGTAGAAAGATTGTTTTATTTTCCCCTCCATACTGAGGTCAGTCACACCTCTAAAGGGAAACAGAAGTTTTCAGTCATTTTCGAAGAATTCTCAGGTTTTCATTTTCCCCTGAAAAACAAACTCTGTGCCCTACATTCACCTTCACAGAAAAATGTGATCAACAAACACACTCTAAATGCCAGACCACTGCACGCCGCAGGTGCAACGTCTCCTGCTCTGGCTCATCTCCCTCTTTGTGTGTGGTCACCTCTGTACTGTACAATTTCCCATATCGCACTGTGAAAATTTGAAAAAAGTTTAAACATTTAAAACTTTATTGTAGACTGTAACAAATTTAGAGCACTATAAATGGTCAAGATTCTGTCACCCAAATCTAACATAAGCTGCCCTGAAAAATAGCCAAATGGTAAAACCCTGACATTGCCTCTCTTTTAAAATGAAATGATACACTTTTCCAAAGTGCGTTTTTAAAAATGAAATAAAAAGACTAAATAAAAAGTAGTTTTATAGTTAATTTAACTTGTACACTCCTCATCAGCAATAACTCCACTTATCTTCATGTTTTGTCAGATGGCTCCTCTGCATTAGCTCATCTGATCAAACAACTGCTCAACCATTTTAACAGGACCTGAGATATTCCTTATCTGAACAGTCTTAACTGAGTGTCACTATGAAGAGGAGGCACAGAATTTAATAATGGCAGAATGGAGAAAAAGGAAATATGCAGAAAATTGAATACAAATGAAAAGATCTTAATCTCACGTGAGTGAGCGGAGGCAAAAACAAAAACAAGGACTCTAAGGAAAAATGATTCAAACAGGAGAGAGAGAAGCCCCAAAATAATAAAATGACAAACTCACAAACTCAGGAATGAAGAATATTTCAGGAATGGAGGTGAAGATCCTACTGCCTGTAGGCAGAACATCACCTGAGGTGGAAGCCATAGTCCCAAACACAATGTGTGTGCGTGTGTGTGTGTAATGTCGTGTAGAATGAGATGTGTAACCTGTTTTAATCTGCTTTTTAAATGTCTTCTTTCTCTCTGTTTGCACTCTGTCCTCCCACAACTCCCTCTTTGTTTCCTCCCCTCCACCTAGTCATCTGTTCCTTTAAATGAAACTTCCAGTTTGACTGGTGTGTTTTGGCTTTGTTTGTGCAGCAAGATGATGTTTTTGGTCCCTGTGTCTGTGTGTGTCTATGTGCTTCTCTTTGCAGTTTTTTTGTGTTTGTATGTGCCCTCAGACATTTATAGTGTTTGTGTACATGACACTACTAATGGCAATGATTCCATTTACATGCACACAAAAAGTGGTGTTAAAGGTTCATTCACCATGACCATGACCAAGAAATGAACAGTATACATACTGTAATTCAGTTGTATTAAAACAAAGGCACTCCACACATTTCCACATCCATGCCAAACAAACACCTTTTTGAACTCATGTACTCATAAATGTGACTACAGGGTGGAGACCCAGGGGCCCCAAGGGTCAGGGTGTCTTGACAGAGTCTCTGTTAATTCACTTGTCAATAAAATCAATAGCAATACAAACATATGCAAAACAAGTAAAAGACTATTGAAACAAACACAAAGACACACAAAACCAGTATGTGACTACAAAGAAACACAGATGACTCTTCTGTGGCTCTTGGTCTTATAAAGGGCTGGAGCATTGTGTTCACCTAATGAGCGTAGTTAGGCTAGAGGTGGAGTGAAACCAACCCAAATGATAAATTAGAGTTAGACTCATGAAGCTGTGCTGATGAGTAGTGAAAGGTTTCGAAACTAGTTCAGTTGCCATGACTCAACCTGTCCACATCTGAGCTTTTGTCTATATATTTGATGTGCATGTTAACTGAACAGTTTCACCTGTAATTCTTTCCCTGGATAGTTTGCTTTTGTTAAGTTCATCTTTGAGTCTGTTTTTGCAGGTTTTTTCTACTTACAGTAACTGAATTCTTGTTATTCTGGTGTTTTGTATCAGTTTGGTTCACTAACATAGACCACACATATGGCTGAATGAGAAAGAACAAGAGATCAGGATAATAAGAAGATGGGATGGGAACAGACAAACAAGGACATACATGTTGATAAAGTGAAACAAGAGAGCACACAGACAAAGACAGTGAATGAATGAACAGGAGTGAATGAGATTTACCTACATGCTCATAAGTGAGCTTCAGAGGGGCTGCTAGGTGAATTGTGTTATTGCCCACAATGGCTTTTTCAAAATGTCAAACTGCGCGTTGATTATTGTGTGACCAAAGGGACAAATGTCAATCAGCCAGTTATGCGTAATTAGTCTGCACATGTCTGAGTGTGTTTCCTAGTCAAACCGCCAAACACAGCATGATGGTTTCCAGGCTGTTGGATTAACACACTGCAGCACTGACAGTATCTATTGTGTAGGACAACTGCCACAGTTTAATATCAGTTTCAACTGTGTTATCACGAAGTAAATAACATACATACTCACATTTGCATCTCTGTTGCTGTTCTCTATGGTGTTTCTGCTTTGCATTGTGTGATCACTTGCCAGACGTCACAAGTGGGTCTGTGGCATTTTTCCTTTGAAGAATTCCAGTGAGAGTTGAGTTTCTGACTCTGTTGAGTTATCTTCATTAACACTTATTTTGATCAGGAAAGGTCTTCATGATCTGGTTATAGTGTTAGGATTTCTTAAAAAACAGCAAACTTGATGCATGTTTCTGTAGGTGATCAGACAGAGGGATGAGTTTACTGCTGAGGGACATAAAGCCTATTGAAGGAAACCATTATGTTTTATTTAATGTACATCACTTTGGAACCACGTATGTGGTGTCATTTTTCAAATTTCAGTACATCGTACCAACAATAAGGCGTAGGACTTGTACTTTTCAGCTCTTAATAAAGTTTTTTTTCAGGTTGTGGTTTAAAATGTGAGTCATAGTGTAGAAAACAATGGAAACAATGTAGATACATCCATCAATCCATTATTTATACCTGCCATTGGTACACCCTGGACAGGTCACCAGAATATAGATACAGGCTCCAATTACACATAATCCTAAGCTTGAAGAATGTCTCATTCCTTTTAATATGAAAGACAGGCTTCAAGTCCAGGCCAGTTTCTTGTGAAAATTGTTTCACAATTTGTGCTAATAACACACTCATTGTCAGCCCATTAACAGCTAACAGAATTTTCTATTACACAATGAGTCATTATGTAAGACCTTTCACTTCGTCCAAAAAGCGGGAGACATTTGTTTCATCCTGCAGATACTGGCAACACCCTGACTCAACCTGTTCATAACTGAAGTGTGTTTGACTCAGTGACATAAGTGTAAATGGACTTAGGGTTGCTTCTTTTGGTGGCATGCACAGCCAGTCAACGTGACATGACTGCAGAAAGATTTATCAGAAAACTTAACAGCAGCCAATTAATGGCCACACCCTTCAATTTAACCTCAAAGGCTCTTTGAACTACTAATACTGCTATTTAACTATTTAAAATATATATATGGAAATGTAAAAGACATTACTAATTATCATTAAAGTTATGCTAATAGCTTTATAGGGTGACAGTATGTCAGTGTTGTGTTTATGGCTTGTTGCATTGTCCTTAAATGGCCCAAACAATCTTACTATAGGTTTAAAAGTAAACAAGGTGAATACTGAGCAGTAGAGTAATCTGAAACGGCTGTGAGAACAGAACTGGGCAATTTTCAGTTAGGTATAATGAGCCTAACTCAAATGAATCCTTAAAGTCCTACTGGGCATTTATAACAATATTATTATATATCTTATTTTTAAATGCCAAAACATGGAGAGTATACCTGTAAAGGGTAGGCAGGGGAAATGAAGAGGTGCATTTGGAGCGTTTTTTCCTCTGCCTGCGTATTTATTCTAATAGTTTTGCTTTGGTTTTTATGTCACTAGTTTGTCACTTGTGCAAGTAGTAAAATTCAAACTACAAACAGCAATTTATGTTAAGATGTTACTGTAAAAAACAATGATGACCAGCTCACCCAAGTTCACATTCATCAATAGATTATTAAGGATTAAAGGGACTGTAAATACACTCATTGGATGTTCAGTAGTTTATGTTCCTCTTCTCATATGTTGAAATGTAAAACTGTCTGGTCTTGACCACAAGACAAACACATACACACACATTGAAAAACAGGGTGTCACTCACCAAACAGCCATCTAGGAGTATTTGACCAGTGTTAACTGAGACACACCTTCAAATTTGTTTTGGATCTAGTTACAGGCTTTAACCCTCCACACACACACACAAACACACACACACATTGTGGCAAAAAAAGTATGTGAACCCCTTGAAATGACCCAATTTTCTGCACTAATTGGTTATAAAATGGGATCTGTTCTTTATCAGTTGAATTACCTCTAAATCATCCAATCTAAAGTCACCAATCAACCTAACCTGCTGTGGGAGCAAGGTGGAGTAAGTGGAGAAAACCCACACTGACACAGGGAGAACATGCAAACTCCGCACAGAAAGGTCCTAGGTTCAAACAGGATTGAACCAAGAACCTTGTTGCTATGAGGCGACAATGCTAACCACCTCTCCACTGTACTGTCCTCCCAGAACCTAGACAGAACATTATCTTCCTCCATAAAGTGAAGAATTTATTACAGGCCTGCATTAGTTTTAGCTCGGTGTACCTAACAAACTGACATCTAATAATAGATGAATGTTCACTTGTTCAAACCAGAAGAAAAAAACTCTCTTTCCTTCCTAGATCGTCTTTCCTGATCCAGACTACAACTGTTCTCTAGAAAATCCCATTACCTGCTCAACTGGTCCTCACCTTCCTCCTCCTCTTCAGACACAGTGGTCCCTGCTGGGGCACAAACTGGGTGAGAACGTCAAACACTTACAGTCTGCAGCCACCGATGCTAAGAAGGTGTTTTATTTGTAACGCAGAGACTCAAAATACATTTCTGAGCACAATGCAGTAAGACGTGTAGTAAATGTAATTTATGGAATGAAACTCGTGTTAACTCGTTGATACCCAGCACACAGGTCATTGCCCCCACTGAACTAATACATCCCAACATAAAGTTTCTATTGGAGTAAAGGTTGAAGGAATTCTACAGGCAACCTCTGTTTCACCCGAGGTGCTTGAAGAATTTTTTCCCCCTTTGTTGTCTTCTCCCTTTAGATATTCTGTTACAATTTCCCTAATGTTAACCCAGATTTTCAACCCTAAACAACATTCATTGGTCATTAAATGATACCATCACCATGGCAACAGGGCTGTAATGTGGAAATACAGGATATGCATATTGTACACCAGTAAACACTGCATCAAAGAAAGGATCAGTGTGTGTGTGTGTGTGTTTATACACACTCTGGGACCTGTGGGACCAGTTTTGGGGCAGGAGGATGTTTGAGTTTACAAAAGACTTCATGATGGTCAGAGGCAAAGTTGTGCATTGTGCATGTATGTAAATTTTAACTTTAAGAGATGAAGGAATGAATGCTGCTGGGGTTATACTGTAAGTAGGACAAATATGTGGATGGGCGTGATCTAATGTTCCCAGAATAATTTGGCATTTTGGGAAATACTTTCCTGCCAAGAGTAAGATGAGAAGCTTGATACCACTCTTCTATCTGCAGCCTGCAAACTAACTGCATTGTCACATTTGTGTTAATGGAAACTTTTTTCTGTCATAAAGTAATCATTGTGAAAATTGTTAAAGACATATGAGCTTCAATTTCTATTAGTGTAAAGAGATGTCTATGCCAAATTGCCTTAGAATAGAAAGTCAACCCAGGAACAAACTGTTATTTCAGAAAAGCAGAAGAAAGAAATGCTGAATGAAATTGAGTTACAGAAGCCAGTAGAACAGACACAAGCCTGGGTGTGATGATACGACACTGTGTCTTTGTCTACCAGCAACTGTAACCTCAACACATTAACACAATAAGACATCATATCTTGAGCAATCAATACAAGAACTGTGTAGTGACACATTGTGTATTCATCTATTCCTTTACATGCCAAATTGTGCTGTGGGGTGTCATGTTTTGCTATGATCATATGCTATGGTGGAAACTTTTTTCCTAATATCTTAAAAAAGATAAATTACATCCTACTGTTTTTAAAAGCCTGAGTTATGGCTCAATGATTAACCACAATGTTTGATTTATGACTGCTGCATGAAAATAACAGGTAAAATGTGTATCACATCTGTTATACGCAGAACTGTTGTATCATTATAATTGTTCTAAATCATAGATGTTACTTCATATGTGCCCAGACTGATCCAGCCTCTCACTGCTCTCCTTCTTTTATACCAGGCTATAAACGGACAACTGCAGACTAATTATTAACCCTGAACACTCCCTCGAAGCCCTGTAATGCTACACTACCCACACACATAAAGACACACACATGACCGATGTTGAACTAATGGGTGGAGATGAATGGAGCAATTGAAAAAAACAAGTACGTGAAAATAAGTAAACAGTAGATATTAATAGAATGTTTATTACAAAACAGAAAAAATTGGCAATATCAAAATATGCTAATAATGGTACTAGTGTAGAAGTCTGTTTGGTCTTAGCACAAAAACTAATATAACCTGTATCAGTGTTTCTATCAGTGTTTAATTTCAGAGAAGCAGAATGAACTCAGAGATTAGATTGAATAGCGTCTTTGTTGAAATGTTACCATTGTCCATTGTCCATATTTCCCCAACTACTAACTGTCTGTCCAGGTGTGAAATATCACACCTGGACAGACAGTTAGCATTCTCATTAGCCATAATCACTATCTCATGTAATCACAAGGACCACAAAGATGTCTTTGTGTATTTACTGTATGTGTTAGCCCTGTCCTAGCATTTCTCCAAGCAGACATCACTGTATGTCCTGTTACAACACAGAGTAGATGCT
This sequence comes from Mastacembelus armatus, assembly GCF_900324485.2. NCBI lineage: Eukaryota > Metazoa > Chordata > Actinopteri > Synbranchiformes > Mastacembelidae > Mastacembelus > Mastacembelus armatus. The sequence continues at coordinate 19,166,225 of NC_046647.1, read as the reverse complement.
AGGCCTGTTTACGTGGTTACATTATGAACTTAGAGGATAATTGTAATGACAATATTTTCTTCCTGTCAACAAAATCCTATGAAAAGACCAAAAGCAACAATGAACTTTTTAAAAAGTAAATATACGAATGGCAATTTTATTGTGTTTAATCAATCGAACCAGTGTCTAGAAATGTCAATTTAAATTTTTACATGAGAATTTAATCGGCTCCAATCACAGTCCTTTCCCTGTGATTATATCATTACCGTGCCACACGGAGGAGGTCAAAGGTCAACTCTGTGATATCAAAGGCAAGATGTTGGTGCATACGATTTACAAAAAACTCTGGACCTCCTGACTGGTCAGCAGTGTGCTGGGTGTGTTTGAGAGAATCCAGGGTGGCATAGATAAATCTGGCACGCTGCTCCTCTGACACAGAGTCCGCCCAGCGATGACAGGGCAGCGAGGGAGTGTGGAGGAGAAAATAGACGGATGACATGTAGACTTTAACAAACTCCTGCTTCAGATAGGATAGGTCTCTCTGCAAACAGGGAGGAAGGAACAGTTTATATACACAGCTGATCAACAGTCTGTGCTGTCTGTATGCATTGTATGCTTATTCAAAAATGCATACACAAACACAGTTTAACCTGTTAGTAGAGAAAAGCTACCAGTTTATAGATACTGACAGGGTCCTCTGCTGGTCTGTACTGGTATTACACACTCACTCACCTTCTGCGCTCGACTCATGTTTGTGTCAGCATCCAACCAGGCACTCTAAAGCAAAACATCAGATAGTTTTTTGCAAAGTTATTAAGTGATTTTTTTCCTTACAAGCAGTGACAAATTTCATTGCAGTTAGACAGTTTGATCTGGTCATCCTGCTTGAAAAGCAACAAACTCAAATATTTTATGTGCTGAGGATTTCAGGAGTCTGTTAGTGACTTGTTTTGGTCTAAATGCAGTTTAAAAGGTTTCTGAATTTTTTTTACAATAGAAAAGATTCTGAGTGAAATACTGTATACTAATCTACTGAATACTACAAAATTACACAAATATACAGATTTCTGCTATAATTCCGTTAGAAAACCATGATGCCATTCTTACTGACCCTGAGAGCATCCAGCAGGTCTGGCTGATCCAGCAGTACAGGGAAGGTGGAAAGTACAGGACTGCATATCAGATCTGAAACAGAAAGAAAGTTCTATGAATAGAAGTAACAGTAACAGTAAATAGCTCTCAGTAAATAGCTCACAGTAAGAGTTCTGTAAGAGGTGATGGAGGAACGTTTTACCCGCATTCTGCATGGTAGGCCTGTCCATTAGTAGTGTGTCAGCTAGCAGCTGTCTGTGTAGAACCAGCAGGGGGATGCAGCTCAGGCAGTGCAGCAGAGTGTCTGGGAGGAGACTAAGGGGAAAACATACTTTCAGTAACAAATACATGCACAGACATGAATGTGGATTAGCTGAGTTACCAAATGGATATGGAGATGATTTACTGATATTGAACTCATGCACATAATCCACTGCTTGTGCTCATGCGCTGTGGTAATTTTTTCTTGCTAACCCTCCCACCTGAGCTGCATTCTGGTGCGCCGATTGACTGATTTCAACTTTACGATCAGTTTGGGCTGCCGCCTGGCCTGAAGTATCTGCTGGAAAACACCAGATGGAGCTGATAGTGGAGGAGAGAGTGGAGAGATGATTTAAACAGACTACAACCTTATAACTCCAGTTTTACTTCTTTACATGATCCTTTACATACTAAGTTATATATCTGATAATAGATTCTTTGATGATTTTGAACTGAACTTAAAGAGTCTTACATCCTGTGGTTACTGAAGCCTCCACTGGTACATTCTTCTCAAAGGGAGTGCCCCCATTCAGTGCCAGCTCATAGGTCCTACACACAGATCAGATGAGATTACCATTAGATGTCTGTCGTTTTTGTACAGTATGTGGATAGATTTAAGTTTTACAGTTACTCATTAGTTGTTTTTATACTGATATGTAGATGACTGAAAATAAAAATTGGATATTTATGTGTAGAAATCACTATGTGTATTTCTGTCTATGACTGTTTTTGCTTATGAAAATGACTCTGTAATTGTAATACAAATTGTGTGCACTGTATGCACTGATGTACATGTATGTATATGTGTATGTGTATACCTGCTGGAGAGTGGGTTTCCAGTGTCATCAGTTAGTTTGAGGAAAGCCCAGCCGCAGCTCAGGTCTCCTCTGTCACCTGTGGACTAAAACACAACTGTCCGTTCTTATAAAGATGATTTCTTTTTCATCTTCCATCACACAAAAAAAAAGGTTTTAGTGGTTTTCCACATATATTTTTTCTGTGCTGACTGAATTATATCACAGTCATATTTTTACAGTATGTGTGTATTTGTCTTTACAGTTCTTATAAAGGTGACTCCCAGTTCAAAGAGGATACCAAGGTCAGGAGACACAGAGTTGCAGCGCAGGAAACAGTCTCCATCCAGGAGAGTGGGCAGGATGCCTGTCATCTGTAGCAAACACAAACATCCTGGATTGAAGTTCATCTTTAAGAACAACATTATGGTCAGTGCTGCTGTTTTTTTGGGGGCATTTGAGGTGATAGTTCTGGCAAATTTTAATTTTTCATCTCACCAACAACCATCAGATTATAAGTGCAAGAGGTAATTTGTCCACAGTTCAAATCATCGTTTTGTAATTCAGAATGGATAAATGTACCCTTGGAGAGAAGCTCCAGGTCTTGGGGCTTTTGGCGTTGTAGGTTGCCCTCACTGTGTGGATGTTACTCAACACCTGAAACAAAAGTACTGCTCATGTGAAAACATCTGGGATTGATCAAGAATGTGAAACATAAAACAGCCTAATCTGAATAACAATATATTATATCAATATCATTGATACCTGAGTTCCATCAAAAGCACAGAGGCGGATGTGTCTGCTGAGAACCTGAACTCCAACCCCAGGAGTGGGAATCATCCGACAGCTCCACAAAGTAAAACACACACAGGTCCTGACCTGCCGACCACGAACCTACAGGACAAGACACTGACGTGTTTGACAGATTTCATACTGTGCACCGTAAGAAGGCTCAAAACTTAATCTTTACTCATCATTATGTACCAGATACTCTGAAGAACACACACACAGGAGTGTCTCACCCTGCCTGTGACTGGGTCCAGAAAGAGATCTCTAAATGAGAGCTGTGATTGGCTGAGTTCAGGCTGAATATAGTGACTTCCTTTGTATGTTACACCTGGAAAAAGACAGAAATGCAAATGACATTGACTTTAAATCGTAGTTAACTAAGTGACTTCCTAAAATATGCCAAGAGTGATGTACTTACCACTCGATAACCAAAATTTACTGTCAGTGCTTTTTAAAAGTGCACAGCTCTCACCTCATTGACATACATATCTTAATAGTGTGAATGTGTGTTTCTGTTAAATATGGAACATGTACATGTGTGTGTGCTTGTTTGAGAGTATAATGACCTTCTTCCATCAGCAGTTTGAAAGTTGATGATCTGAATCCTGAATGTATGGTCCCCAATGAAGACAGCACATTTGTTGTATCACTCTGTGACATGTACACACATACACAAACACAGTGAAAACTGAATCCATAGTGCTTTTAACAGCTAAATTGTCAGTACAATCACTTCTAGCAGTTATAACCTTATATGAGAATGCAGTCAGAGCCTTTTTGACAGTAGTCCAGTTGGAATGTGAAGCACCTCTGTCAAAAAAGAGAAAACAATGATTAAGTTACATTCAAATGATTCATATTTTGCATCTATATGTCATTAAAATTAAAGTTGAACCTCTGTTTTTCTTGGTCATCAGTTACTTCTTCACCATCTTGATCTTCCTCTTCCTCTGACTCCTCTTCCTCATTTACATTATCATCATCATCATCTTCTTCTTCTTCATCATCACCAGAGCCAATCTGGAAAGTGAGTAGTTTCAACTGCTAAAGATCTAGAGTTTGACCAATTAACAAGTGACATACAGTCACCCTGAATGCTTGATTAAATGAACAGCTCCCGATATAATTTTTAGCAGGTTGATTACCTTTAGGTAGGTTTTTGGAACCACTCCCTTGTTGCCTTCAGTGTCCTGAGCCAGCCACCAACCATCTCCCGTCTTCCTAATAATCCTCAACACCTCCCCTCTCTGAAAACAGGTGGGAAATAAACAAGTCTTGAAGCCTTACATTTGTTACAGATTAAAAAAAACAGACTTCTGAGTTCCTTTTGAAAATGTTTTATTATAACCACACTATCTTCTGAAAATCCGGGATTCAAAAGTGAAAATCGTGTAGCAATCTCTGACTCAAATTTAGAAAGGGCAAGGCAGCAGTATGAAGAGTGTATGTAAAGGAAAAGGTTGAAGTTCAGTTGGTTTGTAGAAAAGAGATTGCTACATCTCCAAGTGAACTCTATCTGTTGTGAGCACTTTTATAGACTTCAGTATGTTATTGATGTGTGTGCTTAACCTTTATTTCTGAAACAAGAAGTTCTTTACCTGAACAGACAGATCCCCTTCTTGTTCTCCTCTGAAATCACTGAGGACTGTGTAGATGCAAGGGTGTGCCTGAGACTTTGGTTCCACGGTTCTCCTCTCATTATCTTTGCCATCATCATCATCATCATCATCCCCACCATCATCATCATCATCATCATCATCATCATCATCGTCATCATCATCATCGTCACCATTACTGTCTTCGTCATTGTCATGCTCGCTGTCTTCCTTTGAAACATCGCTGTGGATCATAACATGGTAACATGAAAAGATATTTCTAAATTTTGGATGATTTAAATTTTAAACTCTGAGCTTCAGTGTAATGAATTAAAATGAGCCTGGATACATCTAAATTCAGTGTTGTGAGGAAATCAAGCTACTGCTGAAGGAAATATGGGATGAGTAAATATATAGTTTTGTTTTTGCAGAGAATACACTAGCAACTGACCCTGCAGCAACAGTGGGTCCTGGTGGTGAAAGCTCCATAGATAGCATGTTCAGACGCTCCATGATGTTCTGCAATCGTCTCTCCTCTTCCTGCTTCCTCTGATTATAATTTCCCACTGGAGCTAGCTCATCAGCCTAACAGCAAGTCAAGCAACAATGATAGTAGTTTAGACATTTTAGGAATATATATAGAACAGTACACAACACAGCAAGTTTAGAAATAATGTTACTTTTTGGGATAAGAACAATTGATATTTGTCAAACAACAATATTGGTTTCTTGCAATGTTTATTGTCTAGGTGCTGAGTTGCAACATTTTATAACTCCTCTTATTATACATAATTAGACTTCAGGATAAACAATAGGTTTGCTGACAGTACAGTACAGTGAATACAGTCCTGACTTTTGTTAGTTTCTTCAGTGTCCTTAGTGTCTTCTCTGTCGATATCTGTAGTTCTTGACATCTGTTGGGAAATACAGATGTATACTTAAATCAAACCTCAAATGTATGAGAAAGATAATTAAAATCAAGTTATTCAAACAGAATGAAAAAGGCACCGGGGATAAAACAACAAAGTAAACCTAGTCCAGATGAGGGCCATACTGTTTTTGCTCAGTCAGAACTGTTTACCTCTGTATGGCTTCTTCAGAACATCCAACCTGTCTCTGTACATCCTTCACCAGATTGTCAACCTGGGTTAGAAGCACAGTGAGAGAGCAAAGAAGATTGCTGACATCAGTGTGCATTTGAACTGGAGAGCCCATTGGTATCTGCACATTTTACAAAGTAAAGGATCTCTATTCAACACATTGGTTATTCCTGTGCTTATTCAGAATGCGTGAAAGTTTTAGTGGCATGTGCTATGTGCACAAACAAATCTTCAAGCCCAGCCTTCATTCAAAAACCTGCCCTTTTTAATGTTTTCATGTTTCTGGACTGGAAACAATATTTAACAAGTCAAAAGGTATGTACCTTAATGTATCCTATAAATTTCGGTAGGCATTTTATCCACCAAGCCACCAAATTGCGCTTGATATTTAAATTTCTTTAAATGTTACCTTTGGTAGCAATATAGAAAAGAGCTTTATGATGATTCACAAGACTTAACGTTAGCTACCTCCGGAGCTGATCAAGGATCACTTTATTTGGAAAACTGCTAGTTAGTTAACATTAGGTGAACAGACCCGTTGCAACAACTTAGTTAGTTAGCGTTAAGCTACGATAGTTAAGAGCTAACGCTAGCTAACATAGTTAGTTAATTTCTGTTGTAACTAATATTGTGTTATCTGAGATTCAACGCCAAACGTTTACTCATTCCGTATGATTTAACGAGCAATCGCCAATCTGCCACAAACCTGTTTTTTTATTTCGTCCGTCTCTATTTGGACAAGTTGTAACGGTCCTTTTCTTTTCGGGGGCATTTAAAGACTGTTTTGCGGAGCAATATCCATGTGTTAGCAGATCCCCAGCTAACTAGCTAACTGACGCGACACTTCCACTGGTCGCTAGGCAACAGAGTTCTTCTTCAGGCTTGAGCTCTACGTAAATCACAAAACGACTACAATCAAATTGTTTATATATATATATTCGCTAGTTATTAACAGTAAAAATGTTCACAACATTTGTGTATTTAATTTATTTGGGTTTATAAATGCAGTCTGACATGCTTTCTTCCAGGTTGTATTTGGTGGTTAGTAATAAGCTACCGCCACCTTCTGGTGTGGAAGGTGAAGTTGTAAAAAAAAAAAACTGCTGAAGATTTGGTGGTTAATTAGTGACGCTGTATGTTTTAAAATAAATAAATAAAATCCAGTATTGTTGCCTGCTAACATTGTTTGTGTTGCTGTCTGAGAACAAAACACTGAGTGGTCCCAAAAGCCCCAGATTCATTAGTCTCCCATTAATCAGATTAAAAATGTGCAGTTATAACGTGTTATGGTGTTGTTTCTGCCTTAATATCTGACACTGTCATGGAGGTGTTTTACTATCCTACACAGTTTGTATGTCCTCGTGGGGGCGTTCCTTATTAATGTTGTGTGTAAAGAAATTGCTGCAAACTAAAGACAAATAAATATGTTCCAGCACCTGAGGTCTGGAATTAATTAGTGGATTTAAGAGGAACTTGGAGACACCATTGCATCAAATCTTTACCCGTTTATTCAATTTATTCAGTCATGATGTAACACACGATGATGAACCACCTGATTCTGAGACTAGAAGAGAAAAGGTTTATGGGTACTTTAAACACATGTGGTGAAAGTTTGAAAAAATCAAATAAGCCAGACTACTTTTATTCTGTTTATTGCAAAACTCAAGTACTCACTATTATTATTAAATGACCAAAGCAGATGCGGATGCAGACCCACAGAGGGCGTATTGTGTTGCTTTTAGGCTCCCCTCGGTTTTTAGGCTCCCCTCGGTTTTCTTACATTTAATATATTATTTCAACATTATTTTATCTGTGCTATAAGAAGTGAATAAATAATGAGTAATGTTTTTTTACATGCCTTTTAAAAGTCACTTCCAACCAAATGTCTTTGCGATATTGCTCTCAAAAAAATGTAAAGGTTGCGAAGCATCAGGTGGAATCTCCCATTTTATTCCCCTACAGTGAACACCACACCGTCATGGCGGGGCCCATCGCTGTCATTCAAGGGGCCAGCAGAGGACTGGGGCTTGAATTTTGTAGACACATCTTGAAAAACAAAAGTTCCGCTGCTGTTATAGCGACATGCCGAAACCCAGACGGGGCAGCGGAGTTGCGGGACCTGGCCGGTGAATACCCGGGCAGACTGAGGCTGCTCAAGCTGAACGTTAACCGGGAGGAAGACATCCGCGTTGCGGCGGAGCAGGTAACGGAGAGCTTTGGTCGGGTGGATCTAATCGTGAACTCTGCAGCGATCCTTCACCCCTGTGGGAAAGGCGAGACCAGCCTGAGAGATGTTTCTGCACAGGTGAAACAAAGTGTTAGGATAATTTTGTTTTAAATGTGTTTGTTTTAGGTGGTTTCAATCTATTAATCAACAGCGTTGATTTAAATCGCTTAGAATTACTTATAAGTAAATGAACACACTAGATGAGAGAGCTTAGACAAATAGTTTCGGGCGCACTTGGGTTCAGTAGTATCATAACACAGCCAATACTTGTCTGTTAGAGCCACCTACTTGTTTCTTGTTTCCTCCACCCATTAAACAATAGCTGTTTCCTAGCAGGTTTCTGGTATTTCTTAATGTACATTTACCTTGATTGGCAAGATATGTGTACTGAGATTGGTGCCATTTCTATGTCTTGAAGTGGGATGGAGATAAATTCCTATATTGGTCCATTAAACACGTAGAGTATTTGTTCTTTGAGCATGTACTGTCTTGGTGATATCCATCCTGAGGGTCATGAAATAACCTAGTGATCTCTGCTGATGTTGTCTGGAGTCTATAACAACCTGATCACATCACTCACTAAAAGTTTTCTATAGAAAAACAAAATGCTGTCATCTAAAACCCAGTCGTTTTTAATAAATTATTATATTTAGTTCCTCCTATTGTGCATGGCTCCATAACCAATCACACAAGAATGTGAGGAAAAACATATGATTACTTAAAACACACATTTGTTCATCTCATTGGGCTTCCACCCACTCACATTTTTTTAACTGATTGAACCATTGATCTGTAACCATTGACTTATTTGCCCCTCCAGGGAATAATTTCAACCTTGACGACAAACACAGTGGGTCCTTTGGTTATGGCAAAATATTTCACCCCCCTGCTTCAGAAGGGTGGGGGTGGTTTCGGTCAACAGCCTGCAGAGAAAGCCAAGCAGCACAGCGGCATCATCGTTAACATCACTGCCAAAGTGGGATCCATTGGTGACAATGGTAGGTGCTGTAGGGGATTAGAGTTCAGAACCCCTTTTTTTCTGTTGCTGTTTAGACATAAAGTAGATTACACACAGGGGGTTTCCAGGACCAGATTTTTACGGACGCTCATCCCCCCAGGAGAATGTGGATTTATACAGGGACTTATCCCCAGTGACTAAACACTGGTCGGCTAATGTTGTTTGACAATATACATATCGTGAAACTGTAACCACGCACTTTCTAAGTCACATTAATAATGGCCCAATTTTCAGTCAGCAACTCTATTTGCTTTTCAGCTTGAAACATGAAAATCCATTGCTACCTCCTTCTTCTCTTGCATTGCTTGTGTGTGTTGGAACAATGTATTCGTGAAATCCTGCATTGTTTAATAATATGACTAATTAAGAATTATTATTTTAATTTCTAGGGGTGCTAAGATGAAATTTAGGTGTGCTTGAGCACACCTACAATGGGTCTAAAATCACCCGACTACACCACTTCTGTTATTTTAAGTAGAATACAGAGCAAAATATAAACAAATTGATCCATCCATTTTCTATACCCGCTTTTCCTGGCTCAGGGTCACGGGGATCTGCTGGAGCCTATCCCAGCTCTCTCTCGGGTGGAAGGCAGACCCTGGACAGGTCACCAGTCCATCACAGGGCCACATATAGACACACAACCTCACACACTCACACGGGCAATTTTAGAGTCACCAATCAACCTGACATGCATGTTTTTGGACTGTGGGAGGAAACCAGAGTACCCGGAGTAAACCCACGCAAGCACAGGGAGAACATGCAAACTCCACACAGAAAGGCCGGGATGCAAACCCACGACCTTCTTAATATAAACAAATAAGTAGTTATAACTTTTAAAAATTAAATATATATTTCTTGCTTAACATCTGTGTTGATATTTGTATACCAGCCAAAAGTGCTGGTGTTCTTCTATATTTATCTCTCTCCACGTCTCAGGACTTGGTGGCTGGTACAGTTACAGAATGTCTAAAGCAGCTCTGAACATGGCCACAAGGAATCTGTCCATAGAGTTGGGCCGTAGTCGTCCCAAGGTAAGTCTGAGTCTGCTTATAGTTGTTTTCACATTTATAAGAATAAGACAATGGTGGAGACGTGGTTAACAAGGGAAACGTGTTGGGAAATGGGTAGATAATTGCCTTACACACCCATTGTCAATATCTCAGAGCACTGATGAACTTGTTCCTGATTTTCCAGGTGGTGTGTGTGTCCCTACATCCAGGAACAGTAAACACAGACCTCTCCCGGCCATATCACAGGAATGTGCCCAGAGACAAACTGTTCAGTACAGAACATTCTGTCAACTGTCTGATGAGCACCATAGACATGCTAGACATCGAAAATACTGGAAAGGCATACAGCTGGGATGGGACTGAACTTCCTTGGTAGAGTCAATAACTGAACAAAGAGAATTTGTTCACCTCCAGTGTTGATGTTGAAACACTCAGCACTGCCTAGACTGTGAATTTAGCTGGATTTTACACCTGGTGATCAAAAGGGAAAGCAGTAGTGTACATGATGTTCCTGTTGGATCCCAAACTACCTCACATCCACCCAAAGTCCCTAAATCACCTGTAACACCTATGATGACCTGACACAATTGTAACTATTCTAATGTAGCATGACAAGGCCTTATTTTGGCGTTACTAATATTGTAATATCATAGACCTTTTTTTATTTACACCTTTATACCTACATCATAAATTGTAGTTAAAATTAATTTTTTCCATTTACTTTGTGCATTAGTGGCCCTTGGTATACTACAGCTATTACTTTTAACCAAAAGATGGCAGCCTTTCAGTACTACTCTTTAGTGTCCACCCTTGACATTTATGGCTTTCTCCTGATGACATTATAGAAAGGGTGGAATTTGTTTATTTTTAGTGTTACAATGGTCCTTATTACAGTTTGATGGTGTTTGGTACAGTGGAAACAGTAATATAATATTCTATGATATGATATAATATTCATATTATTCCACTTGTGGCTTTAGATTTTGTGGTTAAGGTGGCACGTTATGTTTTATTTTTAACCTTTATAGTACAATGAACTGCAATTATGCCAGTTTATGACCTTATGATAAAATATTGTTTAGTACACTGCTTTACATAACTGCATAACAGTTTGTGGATTTAAAAGTCCAATATGTCAGCTTTATGACAGATTGTAGAAAACATTAATTATACCCATTGTTTGATGCTGTATGGCATCTGTCGCCTCAGATACCTACAGCATTTAAGAGCTGAAATCAGGACTGCATTGTTAGGGGGAAAAAATGAAATGTTTTGTTAGCAGTTCTAGTGATGGTTTTCCTTTAACAATCTGAGACTGTTGTTTGACCTTTGTGTCTGGACTGAACTGCTATTCATTGCCCTGATTGATATCAGACATTTAAATGCCAATCTTAGATCTCTTAAGTAAATGTTGATCTCTATGTGACCATACTTGTTCAGTCAAGGAACGTTTCTTTGTACGGTTTTTACATTTTATTGCATGACAAATTTATTTTCTGTATGTGTGAAGGGGGACATTTTTACAGACATCCCTGATTATATTGTAATACTCTGCAGGATAACAAACGACTTGAGAAATAAAGATACTTATACAATTTGCTATGCTTTTGCATGCAACTATGTACGAGAATCACGGGTGCAGAGGACTGCGGGGAATGAGCATAACATCGATCAGTGTCCCTTACAAAAAAAAACCCCACAGCTGCAGGGACTGGTGCTGTGCATGCATATGGTAGACTTTGCTCACTATTCCAACGGGGAGCAGCCGCGGTGCATGCATGGTTACACTGCGACACAGGACGAGTCCATTCTTGCACTTCGTTGTATTGAAGTGTAGAATTACAGTCATTTTACAGCGGAGAGGAGAGAAAACCGGTCGGATGAGGTGAACGGGTTCAGGCCTTGGCTGGAGGAGCTGGTGTGACGTAGGAGTCCACCAACACAGACAGGCTGCTGTTTCTGCGCCTGCCAGGATCTCAATGTAGAGAAATGACCGCGAGTGACCTCAAAGGAGACACTGTATTTTAGCGCTACTCTCATGTTAATTTTACATAACATTAAAGCAAGAATGTACGCTAGATTTTAGTGTGGTATTTTATAGTAAAACCACCTTATATTAGGGGAGAGAGTACGGTCTAACGTTAGTTGATCGTTCGACTGTCTCACTAGCTTGAAACGGCTAGCATTAGCCAGCTAAGCTAAGGTTGTCATTGCTAGCCGACAGGCGTTTGCGATTTGTTTCCTGCAGATGCTAAGCTAACTGGGCTAGCTGCTGTCATGGATAAAGCCAAGTCAATGGTGGACAAGAAAGGAGCGCCGGTACCGGGACCCTTTCATGTCAACAACGGGCAGAGCCAGAGGGTATTTCACGGCCACGGCCACGTCGTCGTGGCCGCCAACGGCTGCAGCAGTAACGCTTTCAGCTCGAGCACCGGACCCAACTGCAGCAGCACGTTTGAGAGCGTGCATCACCTGCACCGTGGGGACGATGCAGAGTGCAACGGGTCTCCGGCGAAGAGGTGCAGGCTACGGAGGAGGACGGAGTCCGTGAGACGGAACAGACCCCGTAAGTGTCAACCGGCTTGGGGGAAAAGAGTGTGTTTTTCCGGGGGTGTGTTGTTTTACGTGAAACCGGGTGATGGCAACCCTCTGCTGTGCAACACCGGTCAGCCGCGGTTTACGCAACCACGTCGTGTTGTAATGACAGCGGCAGCCTCTGACATCCACCGTATATTCTCCTCTGTTAACTGCTAATTTAATTTCATGTGTACTTTATGTTTTGAACCATATCCCGGTTGTGCCAGTGCCATTGTTTTTGATCATTTAAGATTATTTTAACCTCGATTTTCTCGTTGGATCGACGAGCCTGCGGTCGCCAGGGAGACCTCTTTTGTTTTTATGAACCATCGGTTGCATTTGGTGCACTGTGATTGGTCAGTTCCCGGTGGTGAAAAAGCTCCTGATAAGTGGGTTTGCCTTGTCTCAGCCAATCAAAAGTTGCCTCTTGTCTTCAGAAGGCAGAGCGATTGTGCCGGGGCCACGCCCCTTATTTACCGACTATTTCCGAAGATGCGAGTTAAGATCATCCTAGAAAACTGGGTAGTTTTAGTGAAGAATGTAGAAAAGTCTCGTTTTCTTCGCTGTTATCAAGTCTCTTTAAATAACACTGACTTACGTCTTCTAAGATTTTTCCAAAAAGCTTGTTTAGTATTATTTTTTTGTATATAAACCAGTGAGCCGATATTCTGCCTCACTATGAAGCTTATAAGTGAAAAGAAACCTGGTAAGTATATTAAACATAGAAAGAATTTAATAATCTTTAAATTTCTTTATATTTTCTTACTTAAGTGAAGTCTAATTTATAATTTGGTGTGTATTGTTATAAAAGCCACCTCATCATTTTACTATGATTTATATATATTTATGCTTCCGTCATTCTTAATGAGAATGTTGCACATTTGAAATCTACTTTCTGGTCCTCATTTCCAAACATTAGGGTCACGAAGGAAACCACTTGTTTAGCTGCAAAGACTGATAGAGTAACTTGATGTTATTCTGAGACAATGACAATGATTTATCGAACCATCTGTTACATATATATATATATATATATATATATATATATATATATATGTGTGTGTGTGTAAATAAAAGTCCAGTGCATGAAACATGAAAAAAAGGTTTTAACTTGTTTCTCTCTGATTCCTATCCAGGTAGCCATCTTTGTTTTGATGCAGAAACTTGGGGAAACAAGTTAATATCTTTATTGTCATTAAGTTAACTAAATATTTTATCACCCAGGTGGTTACAGTAGTGTTTATGGTTTGTAGCAATATCTTCGGAACAAAGGTGAGCGTTTTTAATTGACCATGGTTTTTTCAAACTGTTTAACTTTAAAGCAGTGTTTACTTCTGTGATCGCAGTACATGTTAATGCAGGATGGGGCTAATTTGGAACAAGATTAAAGGACACAGAGTATACTCTTAAATGTATAAACATAACAGACTTGACCTTCTCAGGATGTGCTTTATCAGCTGTCATGTGTTTGCAGACAGCTGACAATTGTCCATGGCAGGGAATAGCAGGTTAGCATTAACAGCTCCTTTTCAGGGCTTTTCAGCCACATCCCCAGGGCTTGTTGAAGTTGACTGTGGCTGTCATTGTAAAACCTGTTCACATTTTGCAGTTGTTTGCAGAGTGGCCATCTGTAAAAAGTCTAGGGGCTTTAGTTAGTCAGTCAGCATTCTGTACTATCTGTCTATCTCTAATTGTGTTAAAGAGAAGATGGGAATATAAGCTTTTCTGCTTTTAAGGAAATTGTCATGCATATTAATCAGAAATTCAACATTATCTTTTATTGTCTCACTATGATCTTGTAGTGATAGTTGATGTTGAAATGCTGTTTGTTTTTTGTTTTTCTTTTGTTTTGTTTTTTTTGAAAACTTAGTATTTCATTTAGAAAAATACAAAGAAACCAAGTTAACACAATGGGATGAACATAGTTCAAACCTTTACTGCAAATTGAGACAGTACCATTTCTGTTTTTGTATCCCTAGAAGTCAGGCTAGATTTACACTGAAAAAGCCCTGCTTTAAACAGTGCAGGAGAGTGTTTGCAGTTTCATATACTGATGAGGCAATCGATGTCCTAATTTGTAATTTTCAGACAGGATTTTGCAACTCTGGATGGCCGCTCCAACTGAGCCCGGTTGTGCTGGAGATTTCTTCCGTTGAAGGGAGTTTTTCCTCTTCACTGTCACCAAATGCTTTCTGAATATGCTTGAATAAGATAGGATATCATATTATCTTTTGCAGTATTCACATAGCAAAGTGATCCAGCAGGAATACAGGCTTGACCAGCAGAGCTTTACCTGACAATGTCAAACTGCATTTGTATTTTTGCCATATGGGACAGTGTAGTTTTCAATGACTCTCCCTTAATTGGCCCCTGGGATGTCAATGCACTTTCCCCATTCGAACGAATAAATTAGAGGGGCTGCTTTTTTCATGCAGAGCAAATGTTGGTGTTAATGTGGCTTTAGCTTATTAAAGAACATGGGAGATGCATTTATTAACTTAAACATCGGTTACCTGTCTGGTTTAGCTATCAGTGCATTATTCTTTCAAATGAGAGAATATACAAAAGTAAGATAAAAAGAATTGCAACAAGCAAAAATGAGCTTTATTGGTGGCTAAGACATATTGACAGTTTATTAGACACCACTGTAGATATTAAGAGTCACCGCTGTAGTATGTTCTCTAAATTCTGTATCTGTCAGTGAGATGTCTAATTTGTAAGTTGAACTAAATTGATAAAAGTCAAAACACAAGAATATCATCATGGGGGAAACTCCACTGTGCATGTAACTGACATTCTTCTCATCTTGCATAGTATGGTCTCTAGTAGTGTGATTGTGGATGGACAAATTACTATAGGAGTGCGAACATCATTGTGCTATCAGAGCCTATACCTGAATTGGTCACAATTACATAATTAAGGTGACATCTCATCAGTAAAATCTGGAATGTCCGGTCAGCGCTCCTCTGCTTTATGGCTGAGTTATCCTTGGATGGAAGCCAGCCGTCCTGATAAATCCGGATAACCCTCTAAGCTTTTCTCCAGCGACTATTGACCCTGGAATGTTGTGCATGTTGTGGGATGTGATTTTTCACCTCTCAGGGTTTAGTGGTTTAGGATTTAGGTTACTTTAGTGTAACACTGTCTGCAGTGGTCCTTATATACACTGGAAGGCTTTTTCATTAACAAAAAATATACAATATTCAACACAGAGCATGTGTAGAAGTTTTGCAGTGAATGAAGTTCGTGCTTAGCTCATTGTAAATTATTAACGTGCACATGTATATAAGCTTTTGTATTATGACTTAGGTTGCCTGACATTGGTTTGTGGACATCCTTGGAGCTGTTTGTCTTATGATGTGGAGAGCAGTAAGCAGAATAGGTGGGTGGGCAATCAAGATAAGCTTGTCAGCCAGTCATATCTACTGTGAGGTATCTTAAAACTAAAATCAGCAAAATTATGTCTCTTTTCCATTACACAGTTTTAGCACTACTCAGCTCTACTTTACTCGACTCGTTTTGCTCATTTTCCATTACAATTGAGTACCACCTCAACGTGGGTGGGTCGTCATAGCACGTCATACGAAACTGCCAGCTGAGCAGGTACTAAAAAAGTACCTACTACCAGGTACTGTCCCCTAATGTAACATACCCAAAAAACCGAGTTGAGTTGTGTAGAGCTGAGCAGTGCAGAAAAGCTCCAATAGTAGACTGTATTATTGCCAGTATACAGTGTTTAGAGGGTTTTGCAACAGAGCTGCTCCCAACAAAACATACAGAAAACAGGAGTACAATTCAGATTTTATCACACCCCAACAACATCTTTATGTGGAATTGTCATCTGCCTCATAGATAGAAAAGAAGCATGTGTAAGCATATGTAAGCAAGAAGTATATGGCATGCTGTGTACAAGCACCAGTAGAAGTTTTACGCAGTTGTGGGCTGCAGCCAGTCTAAATAGCACTAATATGTTCAATTTGAAATAGGTTGATCTACAGACTTCAGTGTTTGGACTCAGTTCTTTTAGAAATGTTGTCTCAGTCAGTATTGTTTGATTCATTTATTGACTGAGTTACAAAGAATTTCACATTTTGTCACAGATAACAGGGTGTTTTAATGACAAAGTTATGGAAAAAGAACTTGGAATCCCTATAGGAAGACACTTCATAGTGAAACAAATGTTGAGACTAGCCTTTGGCTGCTGATACAGGATTGTATCAGTATCTGGTAAATCAAATTGAGGTCTATGGTGTAAAAAAATCTACCATTTCTGATTAGATTTACAATTTGATACCCTCTTGATTAAATAAGATGGTGCTCTTTTTTTATTTCATTAAGAGCTGTGGTGCACCCACTTTACAGCTGGTTTGAGACAATATTCACAGCTTGTTTAAATGTGTGTCCATTTAGTAATAGAATAACTAAAGATACAGGCTTTTCATAAATGTCTGTACAGGTTGAGTCATTGTTCTGCTATTGTCTTCCAGATGGATAGTACACAAGGTTTACTAATAGGTTTTAGTCAGGAACCTAGGGAGAGGGAGTTTGTTGTCAGAGGTCATGTCAATCAAGATTAGGGGATTTGTTCGATCTGATACACACCCGAAAACCCGCCGAAACCCCCCCTTTTATCTGAACCTGTGCACAATCCTATACCTGTCCTCATGTCCTTTCTCTTCATTCTGATGTGTTATTTTACCAGATGAAGTAAACCTGAAAGCAGTCAAGTGTTTTCTTTGTTTCGCAAAAGATAAAAATCTTATTCTTTAAAGCTCAGTGAATAACCTGCGGGTGTGGATTTGGTAACTGAGTTTCACATCAAGTCTTTAATATTGCAACAGGTAAATGCTGTTGTATTAGTGGTGGTAACTGCAATGTCGGTGTTAGTAGTAAGTTAGTAATTAACATAACTGTAAGTTGAATATATTTGATTTTGTACCACTGAAAAACAATTTGGTGTCATCACGTTTGGCTTAGGGAGTTGTGATGACAATTTTTACTATTTTACAAATGAACTATCGATTGATAGTGAGCAAATTAATTGAGGATATAAGTAAGAATTAGTTGCAGGCCTAATTTAGTTTAGAGTCACCATGGGGCCTGGAACAATGAATTGTTGTCATTTCATATGCTAAATCACTTACATGATCAAAGGGAGCAGATGCCAGTTCATTTTCTGTCAGATGACTAGTTGGTAAATTGTAAGTGGTCAACTGTAGCATCGCAAATTCTAAGAGATGTAGTAATAAAACCAGTAGTAGTGGAGAGGCTGACTGCGGTTGTACTGTGAGAGCAGCAGTAGTTGTAACCATGAAGACAGTAACAGATATTTCTGTGATGTTATGTTGAGTAATGAGTCTTTATTCATTATTTACTGTAAACGCACATTATTCCAGCTGCCCTCTCGCCTATCTTCTGTTTGGTCAAACAAGCATGTTACTCAAGTGCCATTCTGGTCCTATGCTCTGTATGCACACACAGATACCCACAGACACACGCACGCACGCCAAACCTCACTCTGGAACCTGAGAAACAACAGGAAACTTAATCGAAGTGGTTGCTGTCAAGGCCGAGTTGGAAAGTTAAACACTATGCATGGTGCAAAATAACAATCTTTATGAGGCCCTCCAAACTTTACAGTTCAAGTCACATTGTACCCACAGTGTATCTGCCATGTGGGCATGTGGTGTAAGGTGTGTTAGGCAAAGACCTTTCACCTACATGTACATAAATCACTCTTTAACCTGTCAGCCCTGCTTTTTGTCACACTAACCTTTGACCGGATGCTCTGAGTGTGATATGTGTTTGCTTTTTAAGTAGAAATACTGGAAAATGGACTTATGTGAGAACTTTACAACACAAATAGAAAAATGTGAAATGTTTGTGAAATTGATCATTTTCACTTCATTTATGGTACCCAGTTTTTTTTTTTTTTTTTTGTAGAAGATGTATATATAAATTTAGTCACAGCCTTCAGTGAATGTCCATGACATCTAATATCAGTAACAGTGAAATGATGAAGTTTGTTTTTCCACTCCACAAGAGAATGATCATGGAGAAATGCAATCAATAAATGTCAAGCCGAGTAATGCAAGAGCCTGACAAATTGCATTCAAAAGACAGCTGTTGTTCACACATTAGATTGGTTAAGTAATTGTCATTCAATAGGACTCAGCTGTGCAGGTTATACAAACAGGTTGAAACATCTTCTTTTCCTTTCGGCTGCTCCCTTCAGGGGTCGCCACAGCGAATCATCTGCCTGCATTCATCCCTATCCTCTGTATCCTCCTCACCCACAACCAACTATCCTCATGTCCTCCTTCACTACATCCAAGAACCTCCTCTTTGGTCCTCCTCTTTAAATGAAAAATGAAACTCAAACTCAGTCTTGACTGGTGACCTGTCCAGGGTGTACCCCTGCCTTCCACTGAAAGAGAGCTGGGATAGGCTCCAGCAGATCCCTGTGACCCTGGTTAAGGAATAAGTAGGTATAGAAAATGGATGGCTGGAAACTCAGTCTTTGTCCCCCACTTCAAAATGAACAACGTTCCACATGCTTTAGCCATGGCATAAAGAGCACTTGTAATTTCAGTTGTGCACAAACATTGCACAATATTTAAAGATTGACACTACAGCATATTCCTATAGGGAGAGTGGAGTACAGAAAAAACAGTGCAGTGCGTGGAGTTTACACTTCTTTATTATATGAAAATGCAAACACTCTTATTTATATAAGGTAATGTTCAAGCTGAACAAGACAATAAGCTTCTGGGGTGGAGAAACAGACAGACTGAGGATCAAACTCTCACACATGATTAGGATCCCACACGGAAGGGCAACTTCAGCTCAACACAATGAACTGATTGCCTCAGGAAGCTCTTCAGCATGTTTTACAGACAGTAGTCTGCCTTAGGGTAAACCATAAACAACTGAAAGATCATTTGAGTAGTGATGGACTGATACATTTCTCAGGGGAACGTACTGTGAAAGCTGCAACCTAATCACAGACAAGAAGCAGCATGTCCAACTGCAAAGAGGGACTTTTTTTTTTTTTAGATTACGAAACTAGTGAAATAATTTCACAAAAATAGCTGGAATTTGATCCAACAGCAGGATCAGCAGTCTGCTCTCCCTCTGGGAGAGGTACACTGTTGTCATACATAACCCCCTGTACTGTCAGTGACATATATTGCAATCATACTGTCTTGATAGCCAGCAGACTTAGGTTATATGTCTGAAACACGCTACACTGTCCTGTGTCAAATAAAGGAAAAAAAAACTCCCCACAACCCCTGGGAAGAAGAAAAAAATATCTTTTTCTGTAAAGTTTTTTTTTGTGGGGCTGCATTACAACAAATCTGTGTCAAGTTAACTTGGTAGCAAACTAATGCAAAACTGTAATTGACCCATTTAAAAATGAATTTTATCCATGCTTCTCAGTCCAGGTTTACAGAGGATAGTAGGTGAAAGGGAACTTAACAAAAAGTCATCCAAACAAAAAAGGAGGTGATGGGTGACTCCTGCTGAAGGTTACCGAACACCAGCTGCTGTAGAAGTGCAGCAGGTGTAGAGGGAATATGAGCAGGTTACAGGGGCTCGCCGTTACATAGTTGGTTTCACTTATTACTATAACTGACGCAATCCCAACAAAAACCGAGCTGTTTCTGACGGGTAATGCTTTATATTTACTTTCTGATGCTGCCAGTTTTGCCTTAAATTAACCACTGACAAAAAGAACAGCACAGTTGATGTTACATGATTTTTAACAGAGAGTGTGGTTGTCTAGGGTCAGTATTTTATCAGCCAAGATGCTGTCATAGTGTCATTTCATGTAGTGATTCACAATAAACACAGGCTGTTTTGTTTTAGTTCAGCCCAGCACCAGAATTTGTTTGCTATTCTTATATATGGCACCGCTGTCAGTTGTAGTTATTGTAAAACAACAGATTTTAAATGCTATCTCATTTGTTATTATTTAGAGCAGTAGTCTCCAACCCTGGCCCTTGAGAGCTACTGTCCTGCTTGTTTTCCAGATATCCCTACCCTACCCACTGCTGAGCAGGGTTGAAGACCACTGATTTAGAGAGACACATGCAAACACATGCACTACTAACACCTTTGAGAAGTTAAGAAAAGCATGAAATACATGTTTACATGAACTCACAGGCTCTCAGGCTGAAAGTGGACTGTTCTGCTCTGTCTTTTGTGAAGGCCCAAACAGGACCAGGATTGGTCAATAATAAAGTAGACCTTAAGGACCCACAGCAGTGGTTTTCTCATCTATCTGTGTTTAAACAGGTCTATTAAAATTAAAATAAATCTCCACACATCTCAGAGGGCAGTCAATCAACACAAAGGTCATCTATTTTCTGTGTTATGTCACAGTAAATTGAATATTTTTTTAGTTTGACTTTTGGGTAAGCAGTATGTCACATGTAAATACTTATAATAATAAGTAATCAAGTCATATAATATAATCGTATAATAATAATCAAGTAGATTAAGTCAGTGCTGTAACTCACCTGCAGATGTAGCTTGAGTAAAGAAACTTCCCTGAGCTTGTTCAACATGTCTTTTTCTACAATGTTCCCACACACTGTTCATTTTTCACCAGATTTATTGAATTACTATGAGAATCAGCTCTGCACTTTCCCTCATTGCTGAAGATTCAGATTCAATGCATTCTTTTGTTGAATGCTGCTGCTTTCCACAACAACAACCTTGCTCATGTGAACATGTGTTGTATTAAACAACAGGGATTTCATTGTTCCTGTCTATAGACACTCTGCTCAGCCTTCCTTATCTTTCCTTTCTCGCTTCTGCACTGTGCAACAGATACAACAAAATAAAACATTCATGTTTGAAAGACTAAAACAGGGCTGAGAGAGAGGCCTTCTTTAACCTGGCCTACATGCCTGCACTGTGTCACCATGACTGTTGTAAATAAACAAGACCTTGTGTTCAAACGTGTGCATCATCCACTTTGCTATTTGTTGATCTTCAGATCCATCAGGTGGCCTCTAAGAATAGCAGCACGTGCACAGCTCTCACAATATAAAACACTCTTCTGCCAAAAGTAAATAGATTTGAAGAGTGTATTTTTTTTTTGTAGTTTGTTCTATTTTCTCGAATTTTATTGTTAAATTCAGTTTTACATGTAATATATATAATTTGTATATTTTTAAACATTTTACAGCCATTTTGGATGCACTTTGCTAACTCACAAATGAACCAAAGTGACCCCAATGTTACACTACGTGATAACTTTTCAAGCAAACCAAATTACATTAACTAGTTTACAGGGAGCATTGTGTATTGTTGAAAGTAATATTAAGATTACAGCTGTATCTGTTTTGGGGTTTGAACCCCAGTCAGCCTGGAGCCTTTCTTTGTGGAGTTTCAGTGTACTCTCTGTGTCTGTGTCGATTTTTCTCGGGGTACTTTAGTGTCGTCCCACAGTCCAAACACGCACTAGTTTGGTCGATTGGTGACTCTTAAGTGCCTGTAGGTGTGTCAGCCCTGTGATCGGCTGGCGATCAGTCCAGGGTGTATCTGCTTTTCATCCAGGTCGACAGCGCACCCTCAAGTGGATAAGCGTCATAGATGATGGATGGATGGATGGATGTTTTTGTGTTTTTGTCTTGAGCAATAATGAAGAACCTAAAGATAATCATTTGACAGTGATGTAGCAGAAGTAAATCACATTGCAATCATGGGGAATATTTATTATTTTGTCTTGCAATTTACTAAACTAATCTTTTATTTAAGTAAAGTCTACATTTAATATAGTTTATTTATGGTGCATTAAAACATCTTGCAGTAGCAGTTCCCTCTCTTCTATGCTGGTAAAGCTACTGGAAACAAATTAAACTGATAGAGGGACGAGAAACAAATACAACTTGGGAACAGACATTGGAGAGTATGAGGAAGGAACAAAAGGAAAGAGAAAAACAGAGAATATGTAGTGAAAGGGGCAATGAGGGCAGGAAGACAAAGACGTTCTATGCAATATAGGCTGAGGGAGAAATCCGGAGGGTGAATTGTGAGCGAGAGACGGAGAGAAGAGGAGGTGATGGAGAGGAGGGTTGTCTGTTTCCATGGCGACGGTGGCTCTTGTTGAGCTGCGGTTATGTGTCTTTTTTTTTCTTGCTGTTTATGTTTTTCTTCTAGCTGGTTTTGTGCCAAACCCAATGTCCTACTTTACAAACTACCCCAATCAGAGTGCTCCAAACCCCTCTGTGCCGCAGTGTTTCCAGACATGCTGCTTTCAAACAGCTGAGACATGTAGGACACAAACTCACTAAATACCTGTTCAACCCATGTCAGCCCGGTTGAACCTGTTTGTATCACACAAATGTCACAGGACACTGAGTAGCTGTCACAGTTAGTGCAGACCAGCTATTTTTATTTTCATGTATTCTGCAGATACTTTTCTCATTTGTTTCTCTATTGAACATCAGCAAACAGCCTTTAAAATCTTTTTGTTTTTTTTATTTAAATAACTTGACAGCCTAAAACTAAAAGATATGCAGATGCAGTGTACTATTACATATATACATGCCTGTCATACATGTCTTTTTTTAGAGACTAGATCATTATCATTACATCAGTTTTATTTTCAGACCTGTTTAATCCTGGTTGGGTCACTGGGTGATATCCCATGATTAATCAGTTCATCTATAGATTAAAAAATGGATCTTTAACAGTTCTAATGTTAAATGAATCATTTAAACTTCCATTCATCTGCTGATTACAGCTTTTCTGATTTAAAATTTTATATAGTTTTAAATCATTTGAAAGTTCTTTTGATTGTGGACTAGACATTTCAAGGCCTCGCAAATCATAATCATTATTGATGTTTTCCTGATTTGTGACATCAATGACTCCTGACATCAATTCATTTAAAAAATAAGAGCAGTACATAGCTTGTAATATATAAAAGCCTAAAAGTATATCTGTTTTTTACGTAGGTTAATCTCTTGTCATTCATTTTTGCTTTTATCTTTTTGTAAACTAGGTAGTTTTCCCAGCCACACCATAATGGTAAGGTACCTCTTTAGAGCTAGAGTAGAGCAGCTACATCACACAGTACAATTAGAAACTGGTAAACTAATGTACACTCTCGGTTTTAGCCAGTCATTTAATCTGTAAATGAATTTCTGCCTTGACTAAAGTAAAAAAGTTTGAAAACGTACCTAAGTTATGAGGTTTAAATGTTCATTATTGGCATTATTTCTCCTTTTCCTCCCTAGCTTTCCCCTGGTTTGGTATGGATATCGGTGGCACCTTGGTTAAGCTGGTGTACTTTGAGCCAGTTGATATTACTGCAGAGGAAGAACAGGAAGAAGTGGAAAACCTCAAGTCCATTCGCCGCTACCTCACCTCAAATGTGGCCTATGGTATGTCTACACACACACACACACACACACACACACACAGTGGTCTTACTCAGACATTCCCATTTCTTAACTTGTGTACCTCAGATAGTAAAAATAAAGTTAAAGGCGCTTTACAAAAAAATACCAGGTTATATTTTACAGTGTGTGTGTGTGTGACTAATGTATTGCATAAGATTGCTCTAATTTTGTTTAGATGAACTGTCAGCACAGTTTTTAGTAGTATGTGTTTGTAGCTCCTAAAACAAGAACTGCTTTGGAGCAGAATCCCCTATTGTAAAAATCATTTCTCCAACTTTAAGGTAAAACGGGCGTCCGTGACGTCCACCTGGAGCTGAGGAACCTCACCATGTGTGGCAGGACGGGGAACCTGCATTTTATCCGCTTCCCAACACAGGCCATGCCACGGTTTATTCAAATGGGGCGTGACAAGAACTTCTCCAGCCTGCACACGACACTCTGCGCCACAGGAGGTGGGGCGTACAAGTTTGAGAACGACTTTCGAACAGTAAGTTAAAGGCCATGAAAAATATCTTGATTATTGTCGCGTCTAAAATGTCAACATTTGCAGCAATTGGTTGATCTTTGATGTAAAGTCTTTTTAAAGTAAGCATGCCAAACATTTGTCAGCTCCATCTTCTTAAACAAGATAATTCTTTGATTTTCTTGGTGTTACACTAAATTCAATATCTTTCAGGTTTGGACAGTTGGTTGGACAAAATAGACAGATTGATCACTTAACAGGCACTGATTTCTACCCATCCATCCATCCATCCATCCATTTTCTATACCCGCTTATTCCTTAACCAGGGTCACAGGGATCTGCTGAAGCCTATACTGATTTCTATTGGCCCATTAATTAAAGGAGAAAATAATGATATGAATGAATGTTGCAACAGTAGTTACTGCTAACTAGGCCAAGTCTTCCTGGATACATTTACAATACACCCAAATTGCATTTCTTACTGGTTATAAACCAGTTTGAGCAGAAATTTCTGCCTGCTTTGATGTTTTGCAGTAGATTGAATCTACCTTTTTTTGCATTTGATCTCTGCCTGTCTCACTGCCTGGTTACCTCAGTTCGTTGACCCTCTCTGCAGTGCAGTGGGATCAATGAACTCTCTGGGCACTGCAGCATGAACTGAGGTGAAACAAGAACTTGTGTACATTTGGGTCTTAAAGTACTTTAAAAAATATCTTAGTAAAAAAAGGATGTAATGATATTTACTTTGATAGTGTTCAGCAACTAAAACTGTGTCCTCTCATTATCTCATTTCATTTCATTTGTTAGTTGTGTTTCCTCCATTTGTGCTGCAGATGGCTGACCTGGAGCTGCTGAAGCTGGATGAGCTGGACTGCCTGATCCGGGGCCTGCTGTTTGTCGACAGGGTGGGCTTCAACGGACACCCAGAGTGCTACTATTTCCAGAACCCATCAGACACCCAGAGCTGCGTGAAAAAGCCCTGCAGTCTGGACAACCTCTTCCCTATGCTGCTGGTCAACATCGGCTCCGGGGTCTCCATCTTAGCTGTGTACTCTGAAAACAACTATAAACGGGTGACTGGGACCAGGTCAGTATCTAGTTATGTGTATTAAAAACAAATCCATGAGTTGCGATTTCTTTTTGTTTGACTGATCCATATTCATTCCTAAAATTCCCAAGATTGTTCTTACATTTTTTTTGCATTACAGTTTCTCAATAAACACGCACAAGCACAACAGAAATATGTACATATGGTTTGATCCATTTAAACAGATAATTACCCTGTAAAGAACTAATAGAATTACAGTTTTACAAAAGCCCATATTCTGTTATTTGTAAAAACCTGGTTGATTAAGATGAACAGAAAAAAAAGTTAATTACACAAAGAACTGAAACAGAGCCAGGTAAAAAGAGAGACATTTTCACTTCTCATGAACCTAAAACACAAGAACCTCAGAAACATAAGACCTTTGTTACATGAAAATCGATCTTAAGCCCTAACTCATATATTTGAACTGACATTGGTTTGCATGAATACATAAATGCTAAAAGTTAGTTGAATACTTTTCAGTAGATGTGGCCGCTAGCTAAACTAGAACCTGTCGTGTGAGTTCCAGTTGTTTTTTATGTGTTATCACCTTATCTGTATCTTGGTTATTATGGTGTAGAAGATTTTGTTTTTGAACATGAACATGAACACTTCACTTATTAAACTAGTCCAATTAACCACAGTTCAGTCAGAGTGTGTGTGTGTGTGTGTGTGTGTGAAGCTTCTATTTCCAGGAACAGAAACATTTTTCAATGTTGTGGGTGTAAACAATGAGGTGGGGGTTGGGTGTGTCGTCTTAAATGTGTGCTTTGTGCTGTAAGTTGTTAGTTTTCTTTTAAAGTTTGACTCACTTTGTGTAAATATCTCTCATCTATTTGTCTTATTTTACTAAATCATTAAGCTCCCACTTCTCGTGTTGAATTTGATCTGTTTCTTTTCCCACATCCACCCCCATGTTTATTTTCCAGTTTATTTACTTGACAGTTTACATTTAAAGCCCATATGTTGGTTGCTTATAAAGCTGCAGATACTGGGAATTAAAGCTCACTCAGAGGTTAAAGGTCAGCTTATTTATTTCCTAAACAGAATTATTGTGCCTCTTCAATGATGATGTGAATGACTGAAGCAAAAGGTGTTAGAAGGGGCTTGATAGTGTTTTATTGATAAGATATTATCGGAATACCTTTGAATCCCATATTTAATCATTTTGAAGTGTCTGACAATATCTTTTAATGAAAATTGTGCTGTTTATATTTCATTTCAACAAGTTGGTATAACGAGATTTAACTTAAGTCAAGAATCTAACCCTTTCTAATCATGCTAATAACATTTTAATTGTGATTTAGAGACCAGTTGACAGACAAATGTGACACTGACAGTAATAGAAACCATCAGTCTTAGACCACGAACATTCATCTGAGTTGAAAGGTTGTAGAACTTTCATTACACATTGTATTTTATCGCTGCTCTGTGAAATTCATTTACTCTGTCCAGCTTTCACCATGCGCTGTTTGCTCCTAACTAGGGGCTGCTAGCAGCTGCAGATGCTGAAGAAGATAAAGCTAAATCAAGACCTTCCCCATCCTCATCTCTGTCCTCCTTCTCTCCTTATTCCTCTAAATCTGTCACACCCTCTCCAACCCTGTTTTACCTTATTTCATTCTCTTTCACTTTCAGTCTGGGAGGTGGTACATTCCTGGGCCTCTGCTGTCTGCTTACGGGCTGTGAGACGTTTGAGGAAGCTTTGGAAATGGCCAGCAAGGGTGACTCTACCAATGTGGACAAACTGGTGAAAGACATCTATGGAGGAGATTATGAGCGGTTTGGCCTGCAGGGCTCTGCTGTGGCATCCAGGTGAGGTTGACAAGGGTTTGTCCACAACATTGCCACAGTTGACTTCAGACAAACACTTGACCTTCTAAATGATAAAATGAATTATTAATTAAACTAATTATTTGAAGTGGGTCAGTTTAGAATTTGATGAACAGGTGTAAAGCATTTTAACATTGATTAGATGGTGAGAACATGAATCCCCCATAAAGACTAAACAGGATTTTGTTTTTGTTTAGGCCCAGGGTCATTTCATATTTAGTTTGAATGTTTTGCTCCACAAAGGTAAAAAGTCATAACCCACATACCTGGCAATGGTGCATGAAATAAATGAGTAGCAAAGTATGGCACCTAATTACGAACTCACTGTCATACTCAGACCTTTGTGTGCTAATCTGCTTTAGCACATTAAACTGTGGCTTTGCCCTGTGAGCCCTGGGTAAAATGTCACACATACACACAAACAGCACTTGTTTACTGAAGAGTGTCATGACATTTTGGGAAACTTGTATTACATTTAAGAGTTCATCAAATAGAAAAGTAGACATGACAACAGTATGTGCCACACAAAATAAAATTTGTTTACATGTTGTGTTTGTTTTGTGTGTGTTGATATGTAAAATGATTTGTTTACATGTTGTGTTTGTTTATCAGTTTTGGTCACATGATGAGCAAAGAAAAGCGAGACAGCATTAGTAAGGAAGATCTGGCCAGAGCCACGTTGGTCACAATCACTAACAACATAGGATCCATTGCACGAATGTGTGCTGTGAATGAGGTACGTGCACACACAGAGTCACTATTGTCCATGACATATCTGAGTTGCAGTAATTTTCATATAATTAGCAGTGAGATAGAAGGTAATTTTGGCATTGTGGGTGCTCACTGGGACCATAGAAATATCGTGTGTCCAGAAAACACGGAACAACCAAACGTAGTTTGACTAAAATAAAGTAGAACATTAATGAAAAAGGGAGTGACTGCTAAAACTGGATGTGTGTTTTTTTTAGCATTAACCATATTTAAACTTCTTATTTCCTGGAGCGTCCAGAGTCTTTCTGTGTGCTGTGAGCTTCTTTACAGTGTTGCCTTGTGGCATGGCAATCAAGCAGCATTGTACAGGGCTATCACTGCACACAGAGCTGCAGCAGACATACACACATGTCCACCAATCAAAGGGCTGATGGAATTAACCAACCTGTCCAGTTTTGATTTTAGTGATCTAAAATGTTAATATAAGAAAGCACTTGTGCTTAAATGAGTTTGGGGTTAAAATGCAGACATTAAAACCCAGTAACCCAACACACCTGGTCTGTGATGAAGAAACTGAGCCAAATCTGACCTTTTAACAACTTCAAAATACAGTGTTAGTATTTTTGCTGTGGACAGGGAGCCCCCATCCTATCAGGTGTGGATGATCAGAGATGTGTTTGCCCATTATAGGCACATCAGTGTACTGACCTTTACACACACATACACCAACTGAGTTTACAGTCAAAATTATGATATAAAAATTACACAATGCAGTTTACAGCATGTACCTTCGATCTCTCTTTACTGTCACTGTTTCAACTTCCTCCAGTCAAACAGTCATTTACCAAACAGCAGACATTTTATTTCACTATAATATTTTTCTCACAGCTGATGTAAAACTAGAGGTGAAATAGAAATATTATTTTGTGAATGTAAAGCTTGCACTGTAACATTGTGTTTCTCATGCATTGTGTTTCTCACCATTTGCAGGCAGGCAGCAGGATTTGACGTATTTGTTTTACTAAAACATTTTTAGGATCATTCCAAGTTTTAGGATCATGTAGCAGTGTTTGCTTTGGGTTTACTGCAGTTTAAAGCATTTCAGTTTCTTGTGTAATACCAGACTTAATCATAATTTGTTTGTTAGCTGGTTTGTTTGAGTCAGCTGTTACACAGGGCAAAAGATTTCCTGGGAACCAGTTTGTCAGCTCTCTAGCACCCCCATGTGGTTTGGAAGAGGTGTAGCATTTTGCCTGCTCTTTATTATTTTTTTTTTATTTATTTAAAAGATTAATGAAGAGAATGGGATTCACGTTGGCCAATTTATGCTTTAATTAGAGGTGATAGTAGAGATATAACAGGAAATAAAGGGAGAGAAAAATTTACAATGAAGGTGATTATCAGGATCTTAACCCTTTTTTTTCCTTTCGAATAAGGATGATGATGTTGACATAATTACTCTATTGATTTCTCTTTTTTCTATCTCTGCATCAGAAAATCGAGCGGGTGGTGTTTGTTGGGAACTTCCTTCGTATCAACACAGTGTCTACAAAACTGCTAGCCTACGCCATGGACTTCTGGTCTAAAGGGCAACTCAGAGCCCTTTTCCTTGAACACGAGGTGAGAACTTGAGAACTTAATTTTAACCAACATTTAACTGAATCACACTTTGTCATAAATAACGTGCCACTTCAGTTAAATGCCATGACATGTGTATTATGAGTATAATCATGCGCTTGTCTTTTTGCTCCAGGGTTATTTTGGAGCTGTTGGGGCCCTGATGGAGCTGCTCAAGACAACTGAGGACCTGTGAAGTAAACTATGTGATGGCATCATCAACCCTTGACAAGACAACGACACCCCCACCCCAAAAAAGCTGTGATGTCATCAATTTTTGATGCTATGACGTCATCAACCTTTGACGCTGCTGAAAGGTCCCGTTGACAGAGGCCGCTTAAGGAACACTAAGAGAGAAACAGAAACTGACAAAAGCCATTTTAATAATTTAATTAACTCTTGTAAATAATGATAACCTCTTACATCCATTTCCCATATTTCCCACACAGAGTCCCCCTATCATAGAGGTTTTATATTGTGATCTTTAATTTATGGTTTCCTGTAATCAGCTGTCAATTCCTGTCATCAGCCCTGAGTCAGGAAGCACAGAGACAGAATATTTAGTTTTTTTGTTTGTCTTTTTTTGTGTGAATAGCTACTGTAGCATTACATCCTAGAGGCTGTCGTTCCCCGGGTGCCTATTTGTGCAACATTTGAGATGTCTGCACAGAAATAACATTACTCTACCGTCAGTAAACATTTTTAGGGACTTGAGGCAATTTCTTTTCTATGACCACAGAGAAATCATTTGACCTCCAATGCCTTCTGCCTTCCTCTGTCAGTGCAGATAGTTAGTGATGCTGTTTACACCATCAAGACGACAGCTATTGGTCACCCAGCTGCAAACTGGTCAGCAGTTGTGGCAGTAGCTAAGGGTTGGGAAGCATTTTGTTGTTACCTGTTTGTTGCACAAAAAGTTGCCCACTGTGCTACAGTCCTCTGAGGAGTGCACTGAAGCCAAACCCTGTCGAGATTCATAAAACACCTGCCTCCTTCAGCTCATGGGAAGCATGACTTCTTTTCTGTTGCTCCACTGCACATGGCCTTTCCTTTTTGTGTGTCCGTATGCCTATACGTAACCCATGTTAACAACACCACATTGCCATGCATTTATACCGTACCGAATCTGTTGCGCTTAGTGTTAGACAATGGGACCAAGAGAGTGTCTTCCAACAGATAGTGCTACAGCTGTGTGTGCATGGTTGACTAGTATTACCACAACTGTCTTCTGGACCCAGTTTGAGTCATGTGATTTGGGACATACTGTGGATGTTTTTGTTGTTTCCTGTCAGTCTCTAGGATTCCTGAGCCAAATGAGGGCCAGAGTCCTCATTCTTGCATATAAAAGGTCTAGTACCCTGATCTACTAGCAGCATGTGCACTAAACAACCTGTTTGTTCATATCCACACTAGCACATTTTTAAATGCGTATTTATTGAACACTTGAAAATGTTAGTGTGGATCTTTTAAATTTACTGAAGCCAAGAACTGCAATTGGAACATGGAAAGCCCTCTTTCTTTCCTTAGTTGCCTATAATTTTGTTTTGAGTGAAGTTCTTTTTAAAGGGATCTAAACTTGAGCTGCAATAATTTGGTTAAGTTGGAATTGTAAATTACCCACAACCCGTATCCGCTAGGCAAGGTTTGCTATATGCATGACAGTAACAGCTCTAAAGAGGCTTCATCAGTGAACTTTGTAGTCACTGTCAATAAATTATGGAATTATTATTATAGCTATTTCAGGTAAATATTGGTAGTGTGTAGGATCCTGTAACGTCATGGTAATGCACACTCCCCTACCTGGATTCTACACCCTTTCATCTGTTTATTGTCAAAGCAGCCAAACTCTGAAGCTGGATAGTGCAATTTGCACTGTCCATTTCTTTATATATTTATTACCACTGTCTGTATGCCTTTACTCTTCAGCAGAGGAACTGTGCTCTTTCCCTTTCTGGAATCACTGTATGTGTCATTCACTTCCATCTCTCACTTTTTGTACTTTATGTGAGTAATGGTTAAATACCTCCAAATCATTACTACCAACACTATTGGGTCAGTCTGTTTTCTGTGTTTCTGAGCCTGACACATAAGTGTTAGTTCAGTGCTGGGGAAGTCATAGTGATTTATTATTGTCACTCACAGGATAACAACAAGGATAACATCCTAATCAGCTAGTTGAATGGTATGCAAGTATTCTCAACTTAAAATCGACTGATTGTGGTTATCTCATAATGTACACATGGACTACACTTTGACCCCAACTAATAACATGTTTGCTGCTATGCAGTTGTCTTTTGTTTTTAGTTCATTTGTACAAAGATACATAGGGCAGTTGGATTATAGGCTAGTTTTTAGAAAGTTATTTTTACAAGCTGGTGTTTTTATCCACAATAATTCAAAATACACTAACATTTATAGTGTTTTGCTGTGAAATTAAATATGCATAATTTGAAATAACTGTTTGAAAATTATACATTGAATAGAATCAACATATGTGAGATTCCTTCTCTGAATAATCACATTTTTACAGATCAGATTCTCTGTAGTTCATACATACTAAACCCATAAAATAGTTTTTCTTAATCTACTGTGGATATACTACGTGTAACAGTCTTGATTGAATACCTATTGACTTAAATAATTCAAATGCTAACACTTATGCAAGTGTCCAGAGTAGAACTGTAGTGTTTTTTTGTTGTTGCTGTTTGCCTTGTTCCAACACATGTTTGGATGATAATAGTGGCCTTGGCTTGTCAGGTGCCACTTAGCTTTAAAATCAGGCTGGTGTTATTCCCTTGTGACACCCCGTCCTTTAATCCGAAACCCCTGAACGGTTGCCTTGACTGTGTTTTAGCCTGGTTACACCATGTTTGTGTGCTTCAGGTTCCTGTGTGATTTCACTTCATTTCTTACCTGCTGAACTTCACCTCACTGTTTTTGTAATGTGTGCATGCAGAAATGTTTTTATGTTCAGGTTTAGCTCTTGCATTCTTGTTTCTTTGTTTTTTTTTCTACCATTTTACTGAAACAGAAGATTCAATGCAGTTATTACATGCTCACAGTGTTCAGCTTTTACAACTCACCTCTTAGTCCCAAATTTGTCTTATTACAAAAACATTAGCCTCCACTACCCCTGCAGAGGTTTTGAGCATTATAGCAGATCATTAATCACGGAAAGTGGAATTTTTCATTTTCAGAATTTTCATTATGTTTTTGGACAAGAGTTTGTTTTGGGAACATTTTTTTAAAAGGCATGTTTAGTTTTTATCCTGCTTTTATGGCCAGTAATAATGTGAATTAATGACTTTTTTTCCACCTGATTTGAAAATAGTGTTGTGATTTTCTGTTTTTGGTTTCATTGTTCTTGGTTGGCACAAAAGAACCAGTATGATTGTTCTTAGACATTAGATCTCCGCTATCATGCTCTGTCAGGCTGGAAATTGCCACACATGCTTTCTGATTTGCAGCACTTGCATTATTGATTATTCTCACTGCAGGTTGTACCTTTTTTAAACACATATCATCACTATCCTGCAGTCCATTTTATCTTAAAATAGGCAAACATCAAAGCAGATGGAGCATTTTTTATGGAAGTCCAATCTGCTGCTTATCATTTCTCAGCCATGGTGTCTGTGTGTTCTTTATTGGAAATAGATAAGTCAAAACATACATTGGATGATACATGGTCTCTGCAGAATAAAGATGACACGTGTTTATGAAAAGTTGTATTAAAGTTAGTATTAAAGTATACCCGTATGATGTTATAACATTCAACATTCATACTTAATCTGCAGCTGTTCCAAACCAGTGTTAGACTGTCATAAAAATCATGTGACACATCAAATATGTGTATTTCTGGGCCTACAGTAACTCTTGTACTAATGTAATGCTGCACCTTCAGTTTTTTACTCCAAAACCAAATTAATGACACTTGCTGGAATTTAAACTTTATAAAGGTTTATGTTCTTTGCAACAACAGACATGAAACACATCATTTAAAGCGATATCTCATTTCAGTGGAGTGCAGTTGACCTATCTGTAAACTTTTTTAAAGTGTTTCAGTCATTTTTGTAACTATACTACAGATAAACAATGAAGGAACTAATTAAGTAAATTTGTAAGAAGCAATTTTTATGTTATCAGAAGTCAACAATGTGGGTGTTTGCTTTGATAACGATCTTAGTTGTGATTTTAGAGTTTGCGCTTTGAACCTGACTAAAACATTTGTCTGGGGTTTATTTCCCACTGGGACCATTTGCCCTCAGATCAGTATATATTTCTCAGTACTGTAAGAAGCTTTGAATTAAAGCATCCATTGAACAGCAAATGTTATGTCATTCATGGTAAGAATCTAACCAAGAGGCTATGCAGTAACTCATCCATCAATATTTTTGGCCCTTTCAGAAGTGTATCTCTTCCCTAAATCTCCAAGAGTTGACTTGTTTGTAAATGTTCTTTAAAACGTATATATGCAACTGTTGATTTTCCCCTTTGAGAAATCCTGCTTGAACCATGACGGAGAGCGTTTCTCCTCCTGACGTTTCTGTGTCCTGCTGACTTACTGTAGTTGATAACTATTTAATGTGGATGCTAACAACAGGTTGACTTAGACCAAATTATGCACCACAATGAGGCTAGAGTTCCTCAGCAGTATTACTTCAGG
This sequence comes from Mastacembelus armatus, assembly GCF_900324485.2. Classification (NCBI taxonomy): domain Eukaryota; kingdom Metazoa; phylum Chordata; class Actinopteri; order Synbranchiformes; family Mastacembelidae; genus Mastacembelus; species Mastacembelus armatus. The sequence goes on along the minus strand of NC_046647.1, from coordinate 19,131,989 downwards.
GTAGACGGTAACTGTAAACACCTTGTTGCTGTCAAACTCTATGTTGCATATTAGTCACTGTGACATAATGTTTGTTGTGACCTTTTACTTACCTAACGTTCTTCACCCCTTTTTGCTGAAGTTTTCACAATCTCCTCATTGGTTCTTAATCTGGTCAAACATCCTGTTGTGTGAACACATCCAGCCTTTGAACTGTCTTCTGGACTGCTTGACTGGCATTTTCACCCTTGTGTATTTTATTGTATAGAGATTTTGTAAATAATATTAATATGATATATTCTACACCAGCAATCTGTCTGTTGATTAAGTTGTTTCAACTGTTCAGGGTGAAGTATCCCAAACACGACTTGGCGTTTACTTTACAATCCTGCAGACAGAAGATGCATCAGGACAAACTCATTTTCTCTGCAGCATAATCACTTTTGCCAACAACTTTACTAAATCTGCGATAAGTATTATCACTTATAAGAGAGATTAAGAGATTTCTTTTTCTGATTGTCTAAAGTTATTTCATTTCTCAATTTCATATCATTAAAACTATTCCATTCAATATTTCCTGCACGTTGAAGTGTTTAACCCATTTAGATGCTGTAGCTCAACACAGTCCAAATGCCTGTTTTCTGTCTGCTGGATTTCAGCGCCAGATGTCTACCTGGGCACCTGTGTGATCTGTATCAGGGTGTGAAAGTTTTGGGAAGCCCTGTGCTGGTTGTTGGTGTCAGTTCTACTGCTGCTTTTAAATCTGGTTTGAAAAAAAAAGAAGAAAGGGTTACAAAGATAAAACAAAAAGGTGATAAAGTCTCCCTGCAATCTGTATGTAATCAAGTGAAGAAATGTTTTTTTCTAAAAAGGAATTAAACTAAAACTGGATGAGATGCGTATTCTGGGTGTTTTTACTCACCTGTTCATAGGGAGAGACATAAAATTGTCTCATCACTGATGATTCAAACACAGCAGAGGCTTATTGCTTATTCATTTCCTTAAAAAATTCATTGGTAGATGAAATTTTTAAGTTGGTGGAGAATCTTATGGAAGAAGGGGAAAAAAGATTATTATAGGTTTATGTGTGTTTAAAGCAAAGCTGTAGTAATGAGTTTGGTCCAAATTGGCCAGGTGTAATAGCTTCAGGTAGATAGCTAAGTTAGGTGCAGCTAGGTAACTACTTTTATGTTAGCTTGAGCTAGATAGCTACTTTAAAATTAGCTTTAACTAGGTAGCTAAGTTAGCTTCGGTTAGACAACTACTATGTTAGCTGGGGCTACATAGCTACTTTAAAGTTGGCTTTAGCTAGATAACTAAGTTAGGTTCGGCTGTGTAACTAACATACTTCTATGTTATCTTGAGCTAGATAATGACTTTAAAATTAGCTTAAGCTACACTTTTACACTGGCTTTAGCTTAGACAACTGGCTTTAGCTAGGTAACTGTTAACCTGAGCTAGGTTGCTACCTTTATGCTAGCTTTAGCATAGGCAGCTATTTTTAAGTTAGCTTTAGCAAGGTAGCTAAGTTAGCTCGAGCTAGCTAGCTTTATGTTAGCTAGGTCTCTGAATGATTTGTGGTGTAACATTACCTCTAAAGAAATACAGAGCTGAAAAATGAAATGGGCCACTAGACGATAAAGACTACATTGTGGTAAAATAATGTGTTTTTCCATTTCCATTCCAAGCGGTGATTCAATGAAAAGTAATATAAAACTTAAAAAGTAATATAAAGCTTAAAAAGCTGTCTCTCCGGTATATTTCCAAGTAAATAAGTTCTACAAAAAGAAATAGGAATATCATAGGCAAGAGTATACAAAAATAAAAATATTCAAAATTATCATAATTCACTCATTTGGCTCTTTATAACCCAACATAATGGGATCGTTATAAAATACAGCAATAAAAAAAACAAAGTACAATATTAGGACAAGCTTGACGTTTCTGTGGGAATATTTAGGGACTTCTACACCTCCTCCTCCCACCCCTCATGTCCGCAGTTTGCAGCCTCAGTTGCTGCAGAGCGTATTCAGGGTGTTTGCAGCGACTGAGGCACCAGCATTAAAACTTTCTTTAAATGTGAATTTTTTTTGATCGCTTGTTTGTATTTCTGTTATATACTTGAACCATGAAGCAGTCACACGCAGAAGCAAAGACCACCTGCAGATTTATGTAAGTCAACATTTATCCCTTTTGCGTTTTTATCGTGTTTAAGTTGCACTGATTGTGCTATTTTTAGCCGATGTCTAGTTATGTCTGTCTACATTCTGGTTCTATTGTCTTTCAACATTTTATTTTCTGTGGATAAAATCCCTCCTTGTTACTTACTGTTCTATGTTTAATAACATGTATATATGTATATAGTATACTATATACTACTACTAGTACTATATATATATATATATATATATATATATATATATATATATATATATATATATATATATATATATATATAGTACTTTTTTAAATTTGAAACTTACCCAGTATATAACCCGTTGTGAATGAATGCCTGTTTTTAAAATAACCATCTGTGCATACACATACATCGAAACTTCACAGCCTGTTGGTTTGTCAAGATAAGCTTTAAGTGCAACCGATGACAAAGCAAAAGAAGCAGCACAGAAACCTTTGGACATGTGCATGAGAGCAGTATCTCTCAGACAGATATATCTGTTTTTCATGTTTACTCTCATTTATGCTTCCAACAAATTTGTCCTAAAGGACCGAAATCAGACCAAATGAAAAACACTGCACAGCTGCTGCTAGAATTTTTCAAAACCCACACTGCTTCATTGCTGCCAACAAGCATTTGAGACACAGTAAAGAGATGAGCCAGGAGGGTCAAGATTAGCACTGGGTGCAAAGAACCAGGATTCATCCGCAGATACACTGCACCACTACTAACTCCAGGGAACCTGTAGCTGACCCTTCCAGCTTATCTCTGATATGAGCATATTGTTTGAGCCTTTTTAAACCATATAAAAAGTCAACATGCATGGAAAAACTAGGCTAAAATCCTCACAAACAGGTGATTTCTAACTTTGTACTTTTTTTTTTGCTAAGTAAAGACATTCAGTACTCCTACCAAAGTTGGTTTGAGTTCATTGACCTGCTTTGCTTTGAGGTTTGGCAGTTGTCAAACATACTGCATATTCAGAAAAGAAAGAACAACACTGAGGAGAGGACTTTCCATCTCCAGCATCCGTTGTGTCAGAGGGAGAGGATACTGAAATCAGTCTGCAATGGCATTTACCAAGGAGAAGCTAGAAGGAGACAGAAGGACGTCTGCAGTGTCGACCCCACCAGAAGGTGGCTGGGGTTGGATGATTGTCACCGGCTGTTTCCTTGCCACCATCTGCATCCGGGCAGTGACCAGGTAAATATGTTTATGTGGCAAATTTTAAGCTACTAACTTAGGTCAGAAGCTATGTTTTCTTTTTTTTCCCCTGCGGCTTTGAAATCCTGCTGAGATATTCCCATGTTTCCAAATTTGCACAGCAGCATGTTCCTTTCATAACTCAGCCAATACCTGGCCTGTTTTAAAATAAAATAATTAAAGTCCTCTAGATTTCTAAAGCAAATTTCACTTCATAGGAAAATGACTCAGATTATGTTTAGAATTATGCTGTTTGGTTAACATTTATTAACTTCCAATCAAAATCACAAACTTGACAATTCAATATGAACTGCCCAACCATACACCAAAGATGATCTAATCTGCAATCATAACTGTATATTTCCTAATATCGAGATTGTGTAATTCGTGATCAGTAAAGAAATAGGATTTGAAACTTTTATTCAACTTGCTGATGGCATTAGCATTTAACTTGCTTAAGATGGAGAAATAACATTCCTGGCACTTATTATTCAGTGTGTGTTTGTGTGTGTGTATAAAAGAGCGACAGAAAGGAGAGGTTTTCACATTGAGACGAAGAAAAAGGGTAAAATCATTATTAGATTTATGAATTAGCTATTTTACTGCAGTCTTATCAATGTAGTGAGATACTCGAATTTGTGGAACTAGCTCTACTCTTGTCAGATTACATGAGACCAAGAAGTGCTCTCTGGTATTACATAATGTACATAATGTACAATAAGAGTTATAAAAAATGGGTCAGGGAGTACAGAGCATTCAAATCGATGGTTATAAATGACAGCTATAAACTAATGGACCTCATTCAACTTTAGTTTATCAACTCCTCTATGGCACTGACACCTAATTCTACCTAAACCATCTAATAATTATTGCATAAGGCAATTGCTTAAAATCATTTCCTGGCAGTAAACTAATTTGAATGTTAACTGTATCAGACACGTATTTATCCTGACCTGCAGACACATTGTCAAGCAAACAGATTAGGTTTTCACCCTCTACCCTTTAATGGCTTCCTGAATATAAATAATCTTTTCTAAAGCTGTTATAATGGAAAGCATTGTCTTACAAACCCCAGTGTTACTAGTTTATCTAGTTTATCACCTACATAAATGTGGTACTATCTTGGATTTTCTATTAATTCTGTCATTCTAACAACTATAAACTGGATATTGCACAACGGTATGTTCTGCATTTTCTTCAGATAATTTTTACTATGCTTCCAGTGACAGTGCCTAAAAACAGCAAATATTTTTTTAAAATCTAAATGATATAGGGTATTATTACTTTTCATGTTTGCAGACTGTTAAGCTAAAATGGACTGAATCCAAACTTCCCTCTCTCTAGATGCATTTCCATGTTCTTTGTGGAGTTCCAAATGCAGTTTGAGAAAGATTATTCCTCCACCGCTTGGATCCACAGTCTGGTTGACTCCACTACCATGCTATGTGGTAAGACCACCAAGTGCAAATATCTGCTACATAAATGCTCCAGTTAAACCAGATTTTAGATGGCAAAATGTTTTTTGTGGATGTTAGTTGTGTGCCTGGTGCAAGTTAAAGATTTATTTTAGTGCTTTCTGAACACTGAAAATTATTTTTTATTATCATGTTTATTTTCTCATCTTTATCACTAGTTATATTTTGATACACATTCAGCTGTAGGCTGAAAATTGCAAAACTTTATTTGATAGACAAGATTCATGTCTGTGAAACAGTTACCTGTAAAGGCAGTTGGAGAAATTAGCTGTAGCTACAGTATTAATTACATCATAAAAATGTTTTAGTTTAAATCTATTTATCATTTCAATTATAATAAACTATACTAAATAGCAGATAAAACATAAAGACAAATAGTTAAATTTCATGGGTGTATCACAAACTGCAGTGTAAAAAAAATTAGCATTCATGAAAATAATAAAATATTAACAAGTATAAAAAATAACGAGCTGTTCTAATATACCCTACATATGCATGAATTGTTGTGGGTTAATTACAGTGGGTACGGAAAGTATTCAGACCCCTTTAAATTTTTCACTCTTTGTGTCATTGCAGCCATTTGCCAAAATCAAAAAAGTTCATCTTATTTCTCATTAATCTACACTCAGCACCCCATCTTGACAGAAAAAACCAGAAATGTAGAAATTTTTGCAAATTTATTAAAAAAGAAAAACTGAAATATCACATGGTCATAAATATTCAGACCCTTTGCAGTGACACTCATATTTAACTCACATGCTGTCCATTTCTTCTGATCCTCCTTGAGATGGTTCTGCTCCTTCATTGGAGTCCAGCTGTGTTTAATTAAACTGATTGGACTTGATTAGGAAAGGCACACACCTGTCTATATAAGACCTTACAGCTCACAGTGCATGTCAGAGCAAATGAGAATCATGAGGTCGAAGGAACTGCCCAAGGAGCTCAGAGACAGAATTGTGGCAAGGCACAGATCTGGTCAAGGTTACAAAAGAATTTCTGCAGCACTCAAGGTTCCTAAGAGCACAGTGGCCTCCATAATCCTCAAATGGAAAAAGTTTGGGACGACCAGAACTCTTCCTAGACCTGGCCGTCCAGCCAAACTGAGCAATCGTGGGAGAAGAGCCTTGGTGAGAGAGGTAAAGAAGAACCCAAAGATCACTGTGGCTGAGCTCCAGAGATGCAATAGGGAGATGGGAGAAAGTTCCACAAAGTCAACTATCACTGCAGGCGCTTTATGGCAGAGTGGCCATACGGAAGCCTCTCCTCAGTGCAAGACACATGAAAGCCCGCATAGAGTTTGCCAAAAACACATGAAGGACTCCCAGACTATGAGAAATAAGATTCTCTGGTCTGATGAGACCAAGATTGAACTTTTTGGCGTTAATTCTAAGCGGTATGTGTGGAGAAAACCAGGCACTGCTCATCACCTGCCCAATACAATCCCTACAGTGAAACATGGTGGTGGGAGCATCATGTTGTGGGGGTGTTTTTCAGCTTCGGAACAACTCTGTGACCGTTCTTGACTGGCCCAGCCAGAGCCCTGACCTAAACCCAATTGAGCATCTCTGGAGAGACCTGAAAATGGCTGTCCACCAACGTTCACCATCCAACCTGACAGAACTGGAGAGGATCTGCAAGGAAGAATGGCAGAGGATCCCCAAATCCAGGTGTTAAAAACTTGTTGCATCATTCCCAAGAAGACTCATGGCTGTACTAGCTCAAAAGGGTGCTTCTACTCAATACTGAGCACAGGGTCTGAATACTTATGACCATGTGATATTTCAGTTTTTCTTTTTTAATAAATTTGCAAAAATTTCTACATTTCTGTTTTTTTCTGTCAAGATGGGGTGCTGAGTGTACATTAATGAGAAATAACATGAACTTTTTTGATTTTTGCAAATGGCTGCAATGACACAAAGAGTGAAACATTTAAAGGGGTCTGAATACTTTCCGTACCCACTGTATATGTGAAACTCCTCAAAGATCAGTCAGTGAAATCAGAATAATCCACAAGAACTTTTTTTTCCAGCTCCTCTGGGTGGTTTCCTTGGGAACCGTCTTTCCTGCAGAGCTACAGTAATCATCGGAGGTTTGCTGTCTGCTGCTGGACTGGTCCTTAGCTCCTATGCTACTAGTCTGGAGTATCTCTACATTTTCTTGGGCATCCTTACAGGTACAGAGATACATGACAGTAGTCCTCCATAACGCATGGGTAGAGGACAGATCAGTGCAATAGGCATGCATTCAGAGGAATTTAAACCAAGGGAAACAAAGTATTGCACGTCTCAACTGATGTAAATGTCAGACAGTCAAACTGTGTCAAACTAGTGATCCGGTGACATTGGGAATTCCTTCTATAACTGATTTTAAGCTATCTCAGAATCACTTTGGCTTGGGAGTTCTTTAGCCATTTACAATTATTCAAAATCTTCAGCATTATCATATTCAGCATGTCAAATGTGTTTTTTTTTCATAGCTGTTGCATGTCTTTCAGAAAATCTAATGCAACTTAATAAAGTAAACAACTTCTGTTCAGATTTGACAACAATAAGTTTCTCTGAACCCTTTTATCCACCACAGGCCTTGGCTTTGCTCTCAGCTACACACCAACTGTAGCAATGGTGGGGAAGTACTTCAGTGAAAGGAAAACTCTGGCTTATGGCATTGCCCTATCTGGTAGTGGCATCTTTATTTACCTACTGCTTTGTTTCAATGCCTTAGCTTTTCATCTCCTTTTTTCTATTCCTTCCTTTCACTTTTCCTTATATCTGTCTTTTTTTAGTTTTTACTTTTCTCCAGTCTAAGGAGTTTTTTTTGTCTATTTTTCTTTGTCAATTCCTGACTCATTCATTCCATCAAATCCAATTTGACTTCATCTTCAGGTAGTGGAACTGGAACCTTTATCCTTGCTCCTGTAATCCAACTGCTTATAGAGCACTACTCCTGGAGAGGAGCTCTGCTCATCCTTGGAGGATTTGTGTCCAACTTGTGTGTCTGTGGTGCTCTCATGAGGCCACTAGAACCAAAAGGAGATAGAGAGTAAGTCATTAGCTCTACTGCTTTTGGGTCCAGGAAAGCTCTGCTCCCAGTTTGCATGCTAAGCTAAGATAACCATCTCTTGGCACTAGTCCCAAAGTGCAACTATCACCAGAAAGTCAAAATTTTGAACTATTCTTTTCAGCAATTAAATGCACTTAATTCAGTATATTGATCCATTTCAGTGTTTTTTTTTCTGCTATTCTGTTACATCTACAGGCTATGGGAGAACAGCTTGACTGACCTGGAGAAAAATTGCATGACAACAGCACTGGATTTCGAAAACAGTGAACAAGTACCTGGTGATTGCGGCCAACTGGAGCGAAAGCAACTGGAAATAAACAACTTAAAGGATACTCAAGCGCTACTCATAGCCAATGGAGCGCTTAAAAACTTTAGACTTGAAAATGACAAACTAGGTCCAGGAAACATAGCACTACTATCAAGCCCGAGCCTGCCTAGTCTAAGGTTTACAGATCTGAAGATTGCTGAATGTATTTTATTTAGCAACAAGCTAACAGAGTCAATGCTAAGGGGGATAAAACGATCAGATCTAAAATTAGCAAATGATAACATGACTGAGGACTTGAAATTGGTGGAAAGTATGAATTTGAACAATAAGTTGACTGAGATGGAGGTTAAGATAAAAGACTCTGGATTTACGGAAGCCAAACCAACAGATGTCTACCACTTAGTTGAAACTGTTAGCCCTCCTTCAGAGCCTTTAGTGAACACCAAAACTATATCCAGAGGTCACTGTCTCAACTCAAGGGGGGAGTTTGGATTTCTTTTGATACCTGACTTCCTGATCCTATTGGTGTCCTTCCTTTTTTTGGCATTTGGCTGTGGTGCTCCGGTGGTTTACCTGGTTCCTTATGCCCTTAGTGTGGGGGTCAAGCATCAGAATGCTGCCTTCCTGATGTCCATGTTTGGAATCAGTGGAATTGTGGGTAATGTCACCTTTGGATGGATCACAGACCGGAAGTAAGTAGGACTGGATGTATGTTATGTGTGTTAAATAATCACAGTTACTGACAGATTCCTTCCCTCTAGGTGTCTGAAGAGGTATCGTATGCTGAGCTACATGGTGGCGATTAGCATGGAGGGCCTGTGCTGTATGTTAATGCCTTTACTTCAGTCCTTCTCCCTACTCGTTCCATTTTCCATACTCTATGGTTACTTTGATGGGGCATATGTAGCACTCATCCCAGTGGTTACCTCTGACATTGTGGGCTCCTCCTGTCTCACCTCTGCTCTGGGTGTGGTTTACTTCCTCCATGCCATCCCCTACCTGGTCACTCCACCAATAGGAGGTAAGGATTCACAAATTTAAGTTTACATTTAGATAATAAATTTGATCCTAAAGAATTATTATTCCTGATTCTCTTTCCCCAGGTTGGTTAGTAGACAGGACAGGCAATTACGCAGCAACCTTCTTCCTCAGTGGGGCTTCCTTCATGTTCAGCTCTGTGGTTCTAGCAGCTACCACATTAGTGAGACAATGCTGGAGGTCCAAGTCTGACTCAGCTGCACATTTAGGTCCAAATCACATTGCTGCTGCAGCAGCTCAGCAGGGAATCATATAATATGCCTTTCACGATGCTGCTTCCCCTCCCACACCGACGTGCAGCTCGCTGATGTTGGTCCGTGGGTTTCTAAAGATTATAGTAGTGGTGCTATTTTGACATCCATTATATGTTACTGGTTTATTTTGGACATACAGTGCATAGAAGAACCAAAGCTGTCAGAACCAATGCTTTTTTTTTTGTTGTCAAAAGACTTTAAAACATACTTTTTATAAATCTATCTAACTAATTATGTTAAACATCTTACTATAACTCACTAGTTGCTCCAATTCAAAGAGCCAAAAACAGCATAAATAGTTAAAACCAAATAACTATATATATATATATATATATATATGTGTAAGGTTTTATGTAATAAATTGACAAGTGCATGGGACCAAAACACTGCAGATTGAGAATAAACAAGGAATTCTGCACAATTACTGTGGCTTTTATTTTACGTTGTTTACTGTTGATGTCTTTGATAGTAAGTTAATTCAGCTGAAATTTTGCTGACCAAATCGGATGGGTGTTAGTGATGGATGTTATTCTCAGTTTATTATAAACAAATAATCAGTCATGAACAATCAATAGTAGATAGTTCTCATCAAGCATACGTGACTTGTGTTGCCTGTGGTGGAAATAATGGTGATAATGAAAACTGTCTTTTAGCTAGTACTCCTCCTGGAGCTGGTCTCCAGGAAATAACATCTGGAAAAAGCGATATTCACATGATGATTAGTGATATGTGTGATTACTTAGAGGACATCAGAAAATGTTGGAGAATTAATTCAGGGTAGCACCAAAACAGTTTCAAACTTAAACTCCAACGCATTCCATTAACCTCAATTTTGTGATTTTTTTTTTGGTCATATGATTATTTTGTATAATTTATGTTGAGAATGATCTTGTCTTGCATCTCTATACATTCATGTTATTGTGTAAAGCAGTATATATGTAGTATAACCATAACTGACATAGGATGTCCTTTCCTCTGATCCTTAATGTGAATGTCAAATCTCACACTGGTTTCCAATAAAGGGGCTTGTCAATCAGTAACTGACTTCCATGAAAAATGTACTCTGGTATCCTCTGTTATAGCTCCTTGGTCCAAGCTCGTTAGACCAGAAATAGGAGTTTTGATGGTTCGACGATGTTTTTGTTCAGTATTGTTGGTTAAAAACAACGCTTTGGGTGTCCTCCACAATGGGGGATCGAATGACTTCCAGACTGACAAAAAAGGGAATTGGGACTCACCCAAGGACACAAGTGACGGAAACGGGGCTGCATTTAGTGGAATTGAGATTCGCCCATACCTGATGACGACGATGCCACATCCGGGCTTCTAGTTTGCAGCCCGCCATTAAACAACGACGAACGAAGAAGAAAGGCTTTCTGAGATGCGTCCGCCATGTAGCCTGGAAACAAATAGCTAGCGTTAAGTATTAAGTTTCTTTTTTGGTTTGAAAGGGCACTATTTCTGATTTCAGTCAGTTTATATTCGACATCCACAAATAATGTAAGATAAAATAACAATAAATAATAGTTGAAAATAAAATAACCTCCATACAGGTGTTATCTAACTAGCGTTAGCTAGCTACGGCGATGTTTGTTTCAACTTAGCTAGTTAGCGTTAAATACATATGACAAAACCTTATCTGTAACCTTTATTATGATGGTTAAATTAACCATTTAGTTAGATAACTCTGTTACATAAAACTCCAATTTGTTAAGTTAAGCCGTTAGAATGTAGCTAGCTAGTTAACGAAAACCAAGCTAGCTAGCGTTAACATTAGAATCCGACTGCCCCGGCTGGTAGCATATTGTAGCAATGTGTGTTTTTCCTTTATTCTGATCTAATCCTCCATCCAAACCACTCGTCTCTTATAGCCTGACCCCAACTTTACTCTCATCTTAACCATTAACATCAGGCTACCTCAGTCTTGGGATTTAACGTCCCCAGCTTTGCCAACTAAAACTTATTTTGCTGTCATAATTTAAAGATTAACCAATATTTTGAAGTGATTAAATGCAAAATATGCACTTCAGAAACAGTTTTTCCAAAATGGAAGACCACTTCCATAGTATATAGTGTTTGGTTGAATTATATATTTAGCTAGGTTAAGGAATACTTGTTCTACATACATTTTTGTATAGAATGGATCGTTTTTTCATTAAGAAATGGAGAAATACAGATTTTGTATTTTCTGTTTTTGTGAGCTTTCCAATTATTGTGACTTATTGTGACTAACACCATACCGAAATGCCTCAATGAGAAATTTGAAATTGTGTCATTTTTTTCTTTTTTGACAAGCTGTAATATTTGCTGTTACACTTGAAGTGTTGGACAATCTAATGCTTAAAAGTAAGTGCCAGATTTAACTTTCTCTTGTTCTGAGTGTTTCAAAATGGCTTTTAGCGATGTACTTTCCATTTCTGGTTTCATTTAGTTTCCTGTTGGCAAGGGTCCACATACAGAGGACATGATGTCAGATCAAGATAATTGTGGCAGCAGTGGTGTGATGTTTCCAGAGCTACTGTTGAGCAGCAGGTTTCTGTAGTCACACAGCAGAAGTACTTATGATTAAAGTTTTTTGTCTTTTTTGAGGCGATTAAAGTTGGACATGCAACTGTCCACTAAATGTTCGTTATCAAAACAACCATAGTTGGTATACACAGAGGTTGCAGATTGCAGATTTCAACAGGTTAATGTTCAGCATTTGTGAAAGGCAGTTTCAAAGGCAAATGAAGCAAGACACATTTATTGTCTGTGCAAACTGTTGGAAAGTTTGTAGATGAGAAACAAATTATAATTTAATCAAAATATCACCATGGCTAAATGTCTTCAGCTATTTGTCTTTTTGAAATAACAATATCAGTAAAATTACCTGCATATTTTGGCTTTTTACTGTGTTTTTAAAAGTGTATGTGTATGTGTGTGTCACAGATCTGGCAGTGTGTCAACAGACAAAAAGATTTATCCTCTCCTATCCTGCAGAGTTGTCCATTCTATGCCAGGCTGGTAGCCCTTTCCTCCTCCAGAGTGGATTTCACTATTCAAGACATCACCTGCCATTAAGGTAAAACAGGGTGAACATTTTCAGCCACTGGAGGGCACTAGAATCATCTGTCTCCACTGAGGGTGTTCATTCATTCCTTTGTTAATCTGAACAACTGGTCTTAGAGCAGACAGCTGCTGGACTGTGAGGAAGTGAAAATGCTACTTGATAAAATCAAAACTATCAAACTGGGTTTAAAAATGAAAAAAGTCACAAAACCAATTAAAATATACTGTCAAAATCTCTTAAAGTTACTACTTAAAAATCTCTGACTAAACTCTGTACATACTGCTTTTGGATCGATAAAATGGGACTACATAATTATCGTTTTATCAAGATTTGACTGTTGGATTAAGAAATATGTTAAATATTGTTAAGCTACCAATACTGACACTTTAAATTTTGTCATTATAGCCCCAATAATAGTAAGGGTATTTGTTTATCTTATGTTTGTGGTTTGCATTAGAGGTATGTATGCACATAGGGTTGCAAACTCTGTGCCTGTTTGCTCTTAAGCGTCTCAGTGCTTGTGCATTCAGGAGTGTGTGTGTGTATAAATTTGTGTATGCTTGTTTGTGTTCTGTAAAGATTGACTGTAAAGAGAACATCCCGTTCTATGTGTATCCGCCCCCACATGGGGAGCCCTGCATTGTTCCGCTACTGCAACCACTGTTGCATATATTATCTGCATCCTCAAATGTAACACGTGTTCCCATCACAGTGCAGGTGTTTGGATTTCTTTTTACTTCTGTCCTAATACTAAGAGCCTCATATTTTGTATACCTGTGGTCTGTGATTGCCAGGCAATGTGAAGTATGACGTCTGTGTGTGCGTCAGTTGGAAATGCAATATACCTTTGGCAATAAGGGGCTTGTTTCTATATTATGTGTGTATATCTATAAGTTTAGGTTAAATTGAAGCCACACATTTGTCTCTCAATATCTCATATCAATTAATAAAAGTTAAGCATATGTCTATCATCATTGTCATCAAAAGCTTGGTTGATATGTGTCCCAACACCAAATTCTGAAACGGTGGGAGTTAGCTACTGCCATTAATGGTACATTTTGCCCCTTGTTCTGCACAAATCAGATGTATTTAAAACAATACTGTAATTGTTACCCGAGTTAATACCATACAGTGGCTACTAATGAACACAGGTGCATGTTTACCAAACAAGCAAATATGAGCATGTTCACCCCTTATAACCATGTTTGTTCAGTTTACATGAGGCATTTGAGTTTATAAGATGATATTTTGTCCAGCTGTTTAATGCTAGGGGTTGGAAGAAAGGTCTTTTACATGATTACAGATTTTAAAGTGAATCTTCAAATGTTTTGACTGACCATACATTTTAGACTATGGAAAATGTTAGATGTTAAATAGTCATCAAAGCAGCCATTTATTATGTTGTCATACTTGACTAATCAGCCAACTGATTGAGTAATTATTAGTATCTGACTTTGTTTTATATGTAAAATAGCTAGTAAAGATTCCTACTCGATCATTGTAGTGGAAAAGTGTGAAGTGTTTTTATTCATTTGTATGTATGGACTGCACTTGATTAATTCTTAAATACATTTCATCACAGTTTAATGCTACTATTTCCTCTTAATATATGACTTTCAATATGGATGCCACAGGCTGTGTTACATCACCTGAAAACCTCCACAGGCGGCCTCCTTGATCAGACACTATGAACTTGCATTTGTATGTGTGTTTTTTAGACAGAAGTTTCCACTGCGTAGGTGGATGCGTGGGTGGCATACAGAGGAGGGGTTTCCTCTGAGGTTGGCATCCCCGATTGCACAGACAGCACAAAGAAGAAAAGGACTTCCCCATGCATCTGTAATTATGCACACACTCACACACAAAGTTTAAAAAATATATTTTTGTTTTTCTGGTGTTCATGTTTGAATTCATTTGATTTATCATACCAAAGCACACAAGAATATATGCTCCTACTTATAATAGAAGCCTTTAATTAAAATAAGACATTTTGATGTTCCACACAGTTACTGTTGAAAATGGGATTACTTGTTTTTTCTTCCTTTTCTTGTCTGTCTACATACCCACATAAAGCAGAGCTAAATGGAAGCTTAATTCTGAATGAATAATTATTAAATAATTGTTTAGACCAATTCACTTTTTGCACACTTTGTGTTGTAGGTCTACTTTTTAATGGATGAAAATACTTATATAAATTAAATTTAGTTTTTTGTAATTTTGCAGGATTTCTAAAAACATGTTTTTTACTTTGTCAGTGTAGATTGATGGCAGTTGTATCAATTTAAAATTAAACATACAACACAATAAAGTGTACCAAAATGTAGGGGATTGAGTTTCTGAAGCCACTCATTTTATATAGTCACTGTTTGGAATGCAAGCCGCATATTTACCTTACATTAATATTTTGGGTTCACTCTGGGTTTATAAACTGCTAATCCACATGGGGGAGGCAAAGCCAATGTGATGCTGGAGCAGAGCATGTGGTTTTATACAGTATTCGGTTGTGCAAAAAATGAATGATTATTTCTGACAGATTATTCTGTACAACTTAAATTTTGTTGGTTGACACAGGCAGTAAGCAAAGCTTGGACTGCACATTTTTAATGGCAGCTCAGTATTAGTTTGCCCTTTGTATTGTCATATATGAGTCTTTTGATTCTATGGCATTTTAAACTGTCCTGTTAGTGTTCAAATGCTGTTTCCAGCCTAATCCAGGATTGACTTTTTTTTTTTTTAAGTTGTTCTGGAAGAAAATGATAAATTGCTCCTACTTTCAGGCCAAAATTATGTATGTGATTTATGGTTAATATTCTTTATCTTTAAAATAGCCATATCAAGCATGTTATTGATTGATACCATGTTAGTAATTTAATACAGACACAGTTGGACTACAGAACTGTGCTACTGATGTCAGCAGTGAAAAGTGATCTCACACACAGATGAGACACCTGCATGGTTTATGCTAGATTCACTCGCTGATAAACTTTTGTCATTCTGCAGCCAGGTGCATACTGCCTCTGTGTGTGTGTGTGTGTGTGTGTGTGTGTGTGTGTGTGTGTGTGTGTGTGTGTGTGTGTGTGTGTGTACGTGTGTGTGTGTGTACGTGTGTGTGTACGCATGTACGCGCACATCTACGTACGTGTATGCATGTGTGTCACCACATCACTCACACACACTTCTCTGTGGGAAGACAAATACTTTACGAAATGCAAGACACTCCTGAGGAAGCCTAGATGAAAGGACGTTTTCACTTCCACACACACATCACTGTGTACCACTGTGTAACCCCTCATGAAATCTCATCTGTTTTATAGACTTTATCTGTTTTTATTTCTTTCTCTGACTTGCTCATAATTTTAGCTGTCATGCTTACTCTAAACCTATTTTTGTGGTTGTTTAAAAAGAACAATACTCTTTACCGTGTGTGGGTAAAAATAGTTTCCACTACATAACAGTGCAGGACAATTGCATCATAGCAATGTCTGTTTACATACCTTAAGTATTCCCTCGTGGTTTTGCTTTGACAGGTATAAACAGTCTCAGGTGTTCTTACAAAGCAAGTTTGCTAATCATTGGTTTACAATCATGTGGCAACATGATGCTTTCAGTTTTGGTTTAACACTAAAACCTCACTGATATAAAACTTTCCCTTGAAAAAGAAAGTGATCCCTGACTATGTGTTGCCAAGTGAAGAGATGCTTGATACCTGCAGGTTTCTGAAAAATTCTCCATTGTACAGGGGTGTCAGGATTTAAGCAAAACTTTATAGTTTCCAAGCTTTTCAAAGGCATGTGGTCCACTGTTTCATACATGTTTCTCTTCTCTGTTTCCAATTCAAAAGAATGCACAGTATGTATGATAAATGACTTTGCTTATTTCTCCATTCCCTTCAGTTGTTGAGAGTCAGAAAGACTGAGAAAAAGTGGTGGTTATAGAGCACCAGATTTACTTGAATCCGATACCTCCATTAGACACAGCTCCTGATCTCGTCTTTACCATCAGGTAACAGACTCAACTGAACAAACCCAAACAGAACAATCACAAATAGTTGTTCACTGTGCACAATTCAAAGTGAGGAAAAACTTTATTTCTCACATGCAAGATTTGGAGTGCCACTGACCATTTACAAAAGGCTGCTATCAGATTTAATTCTCATTTATACAAGTCACAAAAGACCCAAGTCTGCAGTTGAAAATGGTTAATTTAATGTACAAAGGAGTGAAATTTTATACACCAACATAGATGCAATAGGCTGTGTTAAATTGAGGGTCATAAAGCCAGGTCTGGCAACACATTAGTTTTTTTTTTTCATAATATCACAGAAGCTTAGTTGGGTTAACAGGTTGTCTTGTTGTAATAATATGTTCACCAAAATGTAGTGTTGAATAATTTAATGATTTGATTGTCTGTTGATGCAATGATTTCTTGATCTCGATCTGCTGTTTCTACGCACACACACACATGCATGCATATACGCACAAACACACACACACACACACAACCCCCCCCAAATAAATAATTACTTTACTTTATTAATTACTTTATGAATGACTATTAATCAATATAATTTAAATAATCTCAAATTTAATAACTGCTGTAACAACTGAATTTCCCCTTGGGGATTAATAAAGTACATCATCTTGATTCTTGCATTTGATTTGCACAGATCCAGTCCATTACAGGGTCAAAACATAGACAAACACTCACACCTGCAGGCAATTTAGAGTCACCAACTAACCTAACCTAACCTAACCACAAACTGCATGTCTTTGGACTGTGGGAGGAAGCTGGAGCACCTGGACAGAACCCACATACAAACTCCACACAGAAAGACCCCAGGGTCAAATGGGATTTGAACCCAGAACCTTCTTGCTTTAAAGCAACAGTGCTAACCACCATACTGGCAACTGAATGAAAACATGTACCATAAAACAAATCTCACCTTTGTGTCACTTAAAGTGTGCCCATTGTACCAGTTGGGTGAAAATCTACCACTGCAACTGTGGTTTTCAGCAGCCGTATCAGTGAGTGTTTTCCACCCTCTAGCACAGCAATGAGCCCATTGTGGCTTGGCCACCACAGGTGAAAGAGACACTGCACTACAAAGCTTACTTGTACAAGTAACATGAAGGTAAAATTGATGCTTTTTCAGTGTTTTCTATCTGCATTTTTGGTTGTCCAAGAGAAACAGCTTCCTAGATCAAACCTGACTGATTGGTAGATATGGTTAATTACCCCAGCTCTTGTAAAGAGCAGTCAGTTTCTTGAGCGGTTTCTCTTATACAGTCACTAGAGTAATAAATGGGGTTAGTTGACTGAAGGTAAACAGATATTTCAGGTTTATGTTCTTATAGTCAATCAGCTTGGATCAATAATTTATAAAGCACAAAGTGCTTAAATATGGTCACATACTCAAATAATGGCTGTAGTACTACATTTACTGATGGCAGTAATCAAACTGTACTAAAGATGTTAGTAGATGATTTTTATAAAAATAAAAGAAAAGTTGATTTAAAAAAGTGGACTTCAGTCTATAATTTATCATTAATTTCACACATCTCTTCAAAAGAGGTTGTCTCATATATATATATCCACTGTATTAATCACTAAAAGCTTCTCACAACACATAATACTGTTCTGATTAAAAGTGTGATTAAATATGCAAGTGTGTTTGTGTGGTGTTTGCTTTCCTGCAATAATTTGTGTATATGTGTTTGAAAATGTGTGGTTTTATGTGTTTTTGTGATTTGTGTTGCTGTAAGTCCTCACTGCAGTTTTTTCCTGTTTCCTTGCACAGTGTTAAAGCCAGTCAAGGTAAAGAAAACCACACATTCTTTAGCACCTTTAAGACCCTAACCTTAACTCTTTTTTCTGCACCCTCCCACACACATGCACAGACACACTTATGTTGCAGAGAGCTAACGGGAGACAAATACAAAGTACAAATAATCAGGAAAGGAGGAAAAATTGTAAAGAATTGCAAATTACATAGATGAGGTTATATAGGAAGAAAGAGAAAGTGAAAAAGATAAACTAGGTGTGGAGGCAGGCTCACTCTTTGAAATAGCCACAGATAAAGGGATTTGTGTTAAAGCGTTAAAGCCTGACAACATGCAAAAAATGAACATAAACAGCAGCATGGAAAGAAAAGTTAAAACTGAGCTGCTTTGTTGTGGCAGATTTCTTTGTGTTGCAGCCTGTTTTCTCATCTGCTGTTTTATGTTCACCACAAGAGATTTAATGTTAACTCAATATACCTGTAAGAAGTTATGCTTTACAGAATGATGGTACCAACAAAATTTCAGACATGTATGTATGGTGTTTGTAGTTAAAAGGTAGTGACTGTAATTTGTGATTGCACAGATTAACAACTTTCATACTGTAATTTATATGACATGGTGTATTCTGTTTTTATTATCAAAATATTGTGGTCAGAGTCAATGAAAATATATGTTTGCTGTTTTGTCTTGAATTTTTATTTCATGCTGCTCCATTGTTAGAATTAAGTTTATTCATAACGTTTCACAGTTGTCATCTCAATGTGTTGATATAGTGACTGTGCATCAAAATAAGACTTAACCTACAGAGAATCATCACCTAAATCTGCAGCTCCCCTCTGCTTTACACAGTTTTGGAGTTTCAGCTCAGTGTTTAGCTGTCCAACCCACAGCTTTAGTGTTGATTCAGAGTCACTCCTCTTGTAACATTTTCAGCAGGGCAGCTGTTTTCAACAAACAGTTCTGAAAAACAAACTGAACACAATCTCCTCAGCACCAAACAGCTGACAGTAATGAGCTGGTGATCATAGTGCAGCTACTAGAGCCACAAATGTCCCTCAAGAGTTGGTAGAGACCAAAAACTGAGCTAAAAGAGAACATTGGACTTGTTAGCCAACCAAATGAAAGATAACATTGCTCTGTAACTGCTGGATGCATAAATAAGCAGCTGTTTGTCAACAAGATAACCTGTTTTTGTTTCCCTCAAGTGATCAAAGATAACTTCTTACAGATTTAAATCTATATCTAAAAACATTTCATATCTAGTGTCATAAAATCTATCTGTCAATCAAATTATTTTAGAATTAAAGGGATTCCTTTATAATAAAATTAGGTGCTTATAGATCTTGGACTGCTTATGGCAGACAGGTTGTTTGCTTAGCCCCCTGTGTTTCTGCATTGTTGCCCTGTTGCTCTTTGCCTTGCTGAACTGCAGCTTAAAAGAAGGTATGTTTATGTGTGGGCAGGCATGTTGGTGTAATGTTATGTGTATTTCATGTTATGCATGTGTCCATTTAAGTGTATGAAGTTTACAGATAGTATGTTTGATTGCATGTGTGCTGCTGTGTTGGCATGTTATTTGATGTATATTATTTGTTGTGTATATATGTTGGTTAAGGTTTGTAGACTTTAATGTTGTGTGTGTGTGTGTGTGTATTTGTGTGTGAAACCAGTTTTCCACTCGTCTTCTGTCTTTCAGGCTCATAGAGGAAACCCTGAGTTCTCATTTTGAGTCAGCCCACTGTTCTCTATGGAAACTTCACACACACAAACAAACAGACATGGCACATGATGGAACATGTTAACATGTCTGCATCTGTCAGGTTAGTTAATATAAATCTAAATATAAAAAAAAACAACCACAATCAGAGAGATCTATCACATTATGTTTAAGTTTCAAAAATACTCATGGTTGCCTCCACTAAATGACTTAAAGTAACATTATTTTGCACACTGCTCACCTTTGCGTTTCAAAGGTGCAGTTTCTTTTCTTAGTTCTAACCCAGAAATGAGAACATTGTTTTGTTCCTTTGTGTTCATCTGTCTTTGCAAGTAAAATAAGGCTTGCAATCAAACCAAATCTTTAAAAAAAACAAACTTTCCATCAGGTCATTCAGCCTGAGTGACTATTTGTGCCTTTTTTGCAATAGGGTAATGCTTTTTCCACAGCCTCCATTTTTTTTCTACTCACCTTCCCAAACATTTGAAGTAATTCTGATACTGTCAAAAAAAAAAAAGGTGTCAGAACCACTGACACCTTCTGCAAGGGCAGTAGAGAGCAGGGCTATTGCTGCATTGTAAAAAAAAAAAAACAAAAAAAATAGCAAGAAACAAATATTGACATTTGACCCTGTTTTTTTCACCCCCACTGCAGAATAATTGTTAGCTGAGGGTTTTGCCTATTCTATTCTATTTTCATTTTTATTATTTAATAGTTTTCAAGATTGTCTGTCTGGGCTACTGTGACCAAGGAATTTCCCTTGTGGACCAATAAAGTGTATCTAATCTAATCTTATCCAATTCTAAACTTTTATAGCTAATCTGAGGTGTGTGGTCAGTATTAGAGATTTCACTTATTGCTCACTCTGGCAGGAGGCAGTGGCAGAGAATAGTAAATATATCTTCATATCTAATATCTTTACAGACTATACCAGTTTTTGGCTTGATTGTTGTGAATTATTATTTGACATCAAATCCACACATTATGCAAAACAATACCACACAAAAGCAGCCTACAGTCACGATACTTAGAAAAGACCTCGCACAGGCCCACTACACTCATTCTATGCAATGAGATAATGGTTAATAGTCTATATTAGTTTTAAGAGTCACGCTGAACTAAACCTTTTTCTCATTGTTTCCAAGCATCAGAAACTGCTCGTCTCTTACCTATGATGCTGTACATTAACATTTTCTATCTTTGGTTGACATTTTCATTCCTAATAAACTGTCGGTTTTGCTGTTCAAAATTTTGACTCCCTTAAATCTTTTAACGTTGGGTTTAATATTGACCTTTGTCAAACAAACAGCAGTTTAGTATGTATGCAGCAATAATGTGGTGTTTCTCTTTATATCACTACACCCCCATCAGACCCTGTAGAAGGGGAAACACCGAGTGCACACTCCATCTGTACTCCTTTCATCTAAATATCTGCATCCTGACTTCTAAATATCAAGTTTTTTTTTAAAGGGTTTGTCTATGTTTTGGTTGATGTTGGTGCTTCATGACACTAGACAAATAGAGTAAAAGCAAGTAATAGAATTGGAGAGTTTCATGTTTGTCTTTTATCAGATGAAGAACTGAATTAATAGCAAAATGCCATGAGGTCATAGTGGTTAAATGAGGTGACTCCTCCTTCAGTGGACCATAGTCTTATTTCATTTTAGTGCAATATGCTTGCTCTTTATGTTATCAAACTTCAAACCTGCATGCATTATGACTCACTTGTGTTTTGGTTTGTAAGGATGTTGAGTGCCATGTTTTCCCTGCAAATTACTTTTATTGCACACCCATTAAAAGTAACTGTAAATGTAAGACTGCTTTTGCCAACGTTTGCATTTAAAGTAAAATGAAAAGAGTGAAACTGCTCATGAAATAAGATTTGGATGTTTGAAAAAGCGCATTGTGCTTTGCTTTAAGCTGTACACTGTTTTTGTGCTCATTGACATGCTAAAGCGTTCACTGTTTGAAAACCACTAGTTCATGCAGTGTTTCTTCCAGTCACATCTAAAAGCTGTTTATACCTGTTCACAGTGGTTACAGTGGAGAATGGGCCTTGTTGAGAATGGGACCCCAGACCTGGGCCAGTGAGGGTTGCAATCTTACTAAACTTAGTAAAAATAACATCTCTCAAATTGGAGCATAAAGTCTTCTCAAAAAACACAGTATGTGTCTGATATAAAAGATTTATTGCAGTCTTGAAAAAGATATAAAATAGACTGAGCTGAGTTCCAGGAAGTGATCTGGTTTATTGTTTCACGTTCACCAGTTTTTATACCATTTATAATGTCCCTACCTATGTAGAGCTTGCAACTGCTGATTCATCCCACCTGTCTTTTTTGGAAAATCCCAATGCATCCAAAAATAATTGTCAGCGGCCTTGGCAGGTGCTTTACGAACATATTTTATGTCAAATGCCAGGACCTCATAAGTCAGAAATTCAACTTTAAGGTCTTAGAATTTTGTCCAGTGGCATCTTCATTCACCTGTCAGTCAATATTTTTGGGCCACCCAACTCTTTTTACTGTGGCTACATCACCTTCACTCTGCAGACCCCTGCAGGTATGGGTGTGTGTGGATCAGGTGTGAACAGCCCTTCTTAACTGAACTCTGGTGGATGTTCAGTGCCTTGGAATTTTTTTTGTATCCATCCCTTGACTTATACTTTTCAATAATCTTTTCTCTGAGTTGGTAGGATTGTTCTTTTGGCTTCGTGGTATAATGGTAGACAGGAATACTGATAAACCAGTGACTGGACCTTCCAGACACAGGTCTCTTTATAGCACAGTCACTGCAGCTGCACAAAGCTTTACTAACTAAATTTAGGATGAGCAAAAATCCTGGTACCAATAGAAAAATATGTTTAGAACGTGTATAAGAGCATTGATTTTTCTCCAATTATTCGTCAGATGTGATAATGTTGACGCAAATTGTTTGGCACCTCACAATGTGTTTTTCCACTCTGCTTTGACCTCAGGTGGCAGTTAAGACTAACACACGCAAACACAAGAGACCATCTATTAGAGCATCTATGTCTATCTTTCCATTTCCTCTGTTCACACTGAGTTGTTGAGGCATCTCACTAACCACGTGCTTTTCTTTTCCAATAACCAAACTGCCTTTCTACTCATAAAACCCAGCTCTTTGTTTCTTTCCCACACCACTATCAGTTTGAAGATTTGCATGTGCACTGTCCACTAGCTGAGCAATTTAACTATGCTCTTTCTTTGCTTCTGAAAACACAACCTGTTTGTTATCGTGCTGTTTTAATGCAGCATCATTAACAATTAGATGGATGCCTAACTTGAACCTTATCATCCTATTTGATTTTAAAGACCCTTGAAAATAACGAAACAGTTTTGACAGACAAAATTAAGCTACTACAACATGAAACATGAAAACATTCTGGACACTAGTGAAGCTAACAACCTCACCACAAGGTCAGATTAGAGGCTGTTGGGACGTTTGATCATAATGAATGACCTCTCATCAGCACACTTTGTCAAGTTGTCATTGAATTGGAAGTATCCAAATTTCCATATCTTTCTGAGCACTTTAAGATCCTCTTAGTTCATGTCCATTCTTAACTTTGGAAATGGCAGATGAGAAAGTCTCATTGTGTGGTAATTTAATAGTTAGTCTGAAGCTTTTGATCATATTACACTTTCTTCACAAGCAGATAAAGGTATAAAGACTTGTGCTTTTTAGCAAACCCCATCCGCTGAAGGTTAACAAATTAATTAATTTTGACCTTATGGTGTCTCAATTGAGAAGGTTTTCACCACTTCTCACACATTAAACTGATATGTTCCTATCCTAATTAATCCATGTGTCTACACAGGCTGTGTAATGGTGCACATTCCCCTTCCCTTCTGCACATAAACATGCTTTGGGGTCTGAGTGCAGCTTGACTGATGGGTGTGGTTGTAATCGTTTTTGGACAACAGACAAAAAAACTAAATCCATTCTGGATTCACAGATGTTACGGTGAGTACACCCCATTTATTGTGGTCACTACAAAAATGTAAGGTACCTCAGGTTGTTGCAGTACATGTCAGATGGCAGTAGAGGTCAGTGAAACTAGGAATACTAACAAAACCAAGAGGCCTCTTTGAATGCCTGTGATTTCAGTATAACAACTAGTTTCAGGGACTTAAAGATGGTTTGAAATTGGCTTTGTCTTTGATCTTGTTAGCTTTGACAAAACTACACAATCATATAGGATCAATTGGGTAAAACAGTGTTGTCAGAGTAATTTAGGAATTTTACTGTAATTCCATTAGGCTCAAGCAACACAAAACCTATTGTTTTAGCTCGCTGCCTGAACCCAAGAGAGGTTTATATGTACCCTGGCATACCAGGGAGATTGTCAGCTTTGTTTTGTTTTTTTTGTGTCACATAAGTTATCTGTATCTATTTGGCCAATGCTGAATACGTTGCATAGAGTCATTAAAAGGGAGTCTCTCTCTGATTGCTCAGCTTGATGATATATACTCGTCATGAATATATGATGATATATCATATATTCATGTCAGCTATAATCTGTGGTATGTTGGAGGACATGTTTTAACAGGGAATTAAAATGTTTAGTTATCACAGTAGTTATATCATATCACAGTAGTTACCTGACATAAGGTGTGTTTATGTCAGTGTTTGCGCAGCAGTGTGTCTGTCACTACTGTTTGATCACAGCAAAGTGAGAACAACTGCACTGCGCTGCTTCAACTGATTATAAAGGAGAGCATACACACAAACACATGAATGCAGCCATGTGTTTCTGACAGTGCAGCTCATCCTATTTCACAGTGTAGTACCAAATGGAAATAAATAAATGGAGTTCTCGGCGGCATTGTAAGATAATGATCGAATGAGAAGTCTCATGATATGATAGGAAAATAAGAGTAGGCAAACACACAAGGAAACAGAGAGATTAGTTAGGCTTTTAGAATTTGATTTGTTACAACGGACATTGTGCCATACATTCAAATAAGCCTCTTGCATTTCTCTGCAGTGGGCTTGTTTTGTATCAGCAGACAAAGCAATGTAAAGTAATGCAAAATTTTCAGGCTATTCAAATTTCTGGTGGACTAATGCACACTGTTGTTCAGGAATGTATTGTAACAGTAAGTTTTAAATTTACAGAAGATCTGCTTTTACATGCTGCAGGACTCTGAAAACTGTGGAGCATTATTCTGTTGCTATGACAAGACACACTATTACAATTTCATCCTCATGCCACAAACATAAAGTAACTGCCTGTGCATAGTTGGTTTCCAATGAATGTCAGTCTCAACATCTTAAATGCACATTCCACTGTTTAATGTACTTATTGTACCTATTTGTAAAGCTCATATTTTTGCATTTTACCAGTTTCCTATCAAGAAAAACAAATATTATAAAGGACTAAATTGATTTTAAGATTACAAGGCAAGAAAAGGCACCAGTTTCTTTAATTACTATAAAGACAGCCAATGTAATTTATTCTGAATCAGTGTCACATACACTGTTCTGCCGTGAGTGCTCACTAGATTTATTAATCTCCTGAAAAATGCACTGTAATACACATTTCAGCAATATTTGAACAAAACTACAGTACAGAGCTTTTTTAGGAAATTCTGAAAAGCTTTATGCATTCAGTAGAAATAAAAGTGGCAGAAATTGCCATTTAGGTTGAGAAGTCATAAAGTATTGAGAGAGACGAACACACTCTTCAGTGTAGTACATATAGAATAATTTTTTAAGCCAACGTTCAACTGGATTCTTTAAATAAAAACTGCTGATCAACATTTAGATTTGTATGAAGGGTTGTGTGTGAGTGTGTGAAGTTGTTTGTGTTTTTACATGTGGCCCTGGTGACCTGTCCAGGGTGTACCCCTGCCTTCCACCCAAAGAGAGCTGGGATAGGCTCCAGAAGATCCCTGTGACCCTGGTTAAGGAATAAGCAGGTATAGAGGATGGATGGATGGATGGATGGATGGACGTTCAACAATGGGTAATTTTGTTTTTTCAGGATGGTAACTTTTTGCATTCAGGCTGGCATGCGATGTCTTGGCTATGGTCAGAAATTCGAATATCTAATGTTTGATGTCTGTGCATGAGATCTAGATCAAAAAAAGAAAACACGGAGTCACATGTGAGGGGAAAACACTGGGCTGCAGCACAAGCACAGACACAGGAAGACGGACAAAGGATGCACAAGCAGAGGTGTGTGTTTGTGTGCGTGTGTGTGTGTGTGTGTGTGACACATAGCTGTGACCTCTCTCAGCATGGTGTTAGGTCTTCAGAGTCACGGTGCTATTGTGTCCTGACCTCTCACATTACAACTGGTCAATATTATTATGGACACACACACAGATTATTGGTCCAGGTGGTCAGCATTGTCTTATTGGGGGAGGAAGGAGTCATGCTTGACTGCATGGGAACCGATTGGCTTTCCATTAGCACTAAATGAGTAGTAGTCAATATCTGTTAAATACATGCACACACACACACACAAACATCCTTTTTCTTTTTTTCTTTTTTTTAAAGATCCAATTAATGGTCAGTTAAATCACTTCATTTAGATGAAGTGATTGTTATTGAGGCTGCATGTATCAATTGTTTTGGTTAAGATGCAGATTATTTGATTAATCAGTCTATAATATGTCAACAACTAAAAGGTTTCTATTGTTATTGCCTTAAACTGCAGCAACCAACAGCATTATTTGAAAGCAGTGGTGTAGTGGGCAGGTTTTAGGTGCGACATGCTGTCATGTATTTACTGACTCTCCTGTAGGAAGTCTGTGGACTGTGATTCTCTGAGGCCAGTGCACTTGGTGTGGATGAAGGTTTAAATGTTGAATTCTGGTTTTTATCTCAGCATTTTGCCTCATTAGCTGAAGGTATTGTACAGTGATGCAGCAATGATATGAGATCTGACTGGTGTTTGTCTCTTTTATTTATTCTTTCATTTTCCCTCTGACTGACAAACATGATTCTGTCCACATTCGTTTCACTAAAGCACAGGTGTATGTAAGAACACAAACAAAGCTTTTTATAAGAATTACATGTATTGCCCTGTCATTATATGTATATAGTGTCTACTGCTGTGAACAAATTGTTTCCCTCTCACTCTGTCAACATGTTCAGCAGCGTGACTCAGCCATTTTCAACACTTCACTGACTTTGACAAGTAGGTCAGTTTGCTGTATTAAAGCTGCTCCTGAGGCGACACACACGTGCTGATGAGAATAAGATAATATTTTACACATTTAATGCAATAACAATAATTGCAGCAGTTAAAAGGCCTTCATTTGTTTGTTACCATCACTACAGTACTACTATTGAGGCTGTAGCTGTTAATGTCTCACATTTTTTAATAAAGAACTGATGTTTAGGGGTGGGGACTGCCCTTGTGTTTATAAAAACTGGTTTTATGGACAAAGTGAGTATTTGTCAGCTCTTATTTGAATTTATCTAATCATGACACAGATGATCTTGTTTGTTCATGCTCCCAAAATGTGGTCTTTTGTCAATCCAGCCTGATTTACAACTCCTTATGCTCCATTGTGTTTAATGGTGTCTGCTGTAGTGAGTAACCTGTAATTACCCTTAAGCTTCCTGGGGGCTGCTGCATGATGCCATAAAACTCTGTTAGGATTCGATGTTCCATCAGTGTCGGGCTCCAACAATTACTAGATTGTTTAAGCAACTTTGCAGAAAGGAGTGTAGGCAACCACATATGTTGGTATCAAGTGGGACACATTTGAATGTAATTGTATAAAATCAATCGTGCAGTACACCACTCTTTCTAATATCATCTTCTCCATAAACTCAGCAGTGACAGTTGTTACTGAGAGTGATAAGATGACAAATGTCACAAGTTAGCATGATGCAAGATGCATCCGAGTCATGTCGACTAGCAGAATTCTTCAGCAAAATGAATGAATGTTCCTCTTTTTCTAATGTGATAAAAGAAGTATGGGCTCCATTTTACTCATAAATGACTCCTATAACTAAGAGATTGTATTTACTGTCATTTTCCAGTCCAGAGAAATCCAATAAAAACCAGAGATGTGTCCGTTTTCTTACAGGTCAGTGTGCCCATTCTTTTAACTTTTAATTGTTAGCATCATCTTCAGTAGCTCCACTACCACTATCATCACAATAAACAGAGCTCCACACTGTCTGACATACAGAAAGTAAAAGATGAAAACAAGAGGCAACGATTGGAGACAGACTAACATTAACCCAGGCAGATATTTGCGAGCTATTCACACACATTTTCCCACACTCAGGAATTGATCAATATTGACCACATGTAAATTGAATTGATTGACTCGTCCTTCTGTCTGTCCGTATTTTGTGTGTGTGTGTTTGCATGTGCGTGCGTGCGTGTGTACCAGTACTTGTGTGTATACTCAGCACAAGTGTGAGTGACTTGACTCTCTTGGTCTTCTGACCCTGCAGCTGTCAGAGTTGGGCAGCTCATGCTCTGCTGCTTCCACACTCCATCCTTCCCACCACACCCCTCCCAGTTAGCCTCATTACTGCCACAGCATCACAGAGTGGACTTTACCTGCAAGATGTGTCTTATATTCATACAAGAGTATCATTTCAGTACCAATACTTTCCTTTAAAAAGGTAGGAAAACAATTGCAATACAATTTATAGTCAGTTATTACATTATATTGTTGGGGATGAATGGTTTGTCAGTCTTATTTATTTAGGCCTATTTATTTAGGCCTGTATCACAAATCATTTGCACATTCTGTGCATCCTTCAGCCCTCAAAGCATAAGGAGAACGAAAAAAAAACAGCAAGACAGATCACTTTGCACATGCAGTAATGTGAACTGAATGCAGCAAGCTATTTGATTAATGGCATGGACAATTGGGATGACAAAACTATACATTGTTAACATTCCAGGATGTCACCAAAACATGTCGGGCATGAGCCACACAACCGAAAGGGAAAATAAATTTAGGCTGTAGCTTCCACTTCCAAATCTGAAATATACATTATTAGCTTTTGGTGTTAGTAAGTCTAATATCTAGGAGACAAGGTTGTGAGATGAGATGCAGTAAAAAAAATAATGTATGCAGTGGTCTCGTTAAAGTTTGTGTCTAAGTCATATTATGGTCTGGTTTGTCTCAGAGTTATTGGTAAAATAAAAGCTGCATCGTTGTACCTGCAGTTTCATACACCTTGCACATTGATTTATAATGGTGGTAAAACTTTTAACCATAGTTATATTAAAATGGTCTGGGTATATTCATTTTAATGTCAGCCAAAAATAACTTAAACTGCATAATGACAGAGCGTAAACCTAATCCAGGGCTCAAACGCACAGTGCAAGACAGCATAACAAAGCAGAAATCAGTGTAATATACCAGGAATTGGTCACCTCTCCAGAACGTGAGTAGTAAGTTTTCTCAGTTTGTCAGACAGTCAGTCAGAACCATACATGGCACCAGCAAATTTGTAGGATGATTCATAACTGCAATAGTATATGTAGTAGACGTAGTATATGTGTAGGCGTTAGTTTCGTCCAGATTGTGGATGTTTCAATATCAAATGCACATGCAGCCTTGTCAGACTGCATGAAGGAAAGAGGAGAGATTAGGAGAGATTTATCTGCCAAGCTTACTATATTTCTTTTAATGACTAAGTTTGTTTTACAGGGTTTTATGTCATTAAATTATATATGATCATGGTTTGCAGTATGTGAATATGTAAGTATGGCAGCATGGTGGCTGAGTGGTTAGCACTGTTGCCTCACAGGAAGAAGGGCCCTGGTGGAGTTTGCATGTTCTCCCTGTCTTGTGTGGGTTTTCTCCAGGTACTCTGGTTTCCTCCCACAGTCCAAAAACATGTATGCCAGGTTGATTGGTGACTCTAAATTGCCCATAGGAGTGAGTGTGAGTGTGTGAGGTTGTTTGGCTCTGGGTGGCCCTGTGATGGACTGGGGACCTGTCCAGGGTGTACCCCTGCCTTTCACCCAAAGAGAGCTGGGATAGGCTCCAGCAGATCCCTGGGACCATAAATAGGAATAAGCAGGTATAGATAATGGATGGATGGATGGATGGATGACTATAGAAGTATTGTTTTAGTGCAACAAACTGGTGCATTTAACACACAAATGACACAAATCATAGTGGAAGAAATGTCTGTGTGATATGTTTGAGAACTACAAGGGGAACTCTAAATGACTTCCCAAAGGTTTGTTATTATTTATTAATAAATGTAATTTTGTAGCCAGGTGATGCATAATAAATGCTGACAGTAGTTGCATATTTTATTAAAGTGACCCGACAGAGGGAGACAGAGAAACGAGGAACGAGCGAAGAGAGAAACTCCACCCCTTAGGAGGAGCACATCAGAGAAACCACTCTCGGTATTGAAGAGCAGAGAGAGGAGGAAGTAGAGACAAAAGCTGCCCTGAGTTTGTTTATCTCCTCTCTTCATTTTCCACTCAAGGCGGATTATTCAACCTTTAACTTCAGCGAAAACTGGGATTTTTTTTCTTTCTTTCTTTTTTCTTGTTTTTTTATTATTAATATTTAATTTTTTTATTGCTGTTATTACCTTTGTTTTCCCCCACGTTAAGGCTTTTACCTGTGGATATTGAATTTTTTCAGTGCCATTGGTTATGTGTCACCACTGACATGCCTCAGCCATCTAGGTGAGTCGGGGAGTTGGGACAGAGGGAGCAGAGGTGTGTGTTAGGTTGTGTTAGCTTTACAAAAATCCAATTTCCCGCTGAGTCTACCGGCGTGACAGGAGACCACGCTGCAAACAGTTATGCCTCCTTTATCTTTAATGTTTACTGAAGACTGTCATTGGTAAAAAGTGACTTAAACCCGATGTAAACTGAATGCAGGGCGCTTTCTTTGCATGCAATATTCCTCCAATTCTCCAGTCTGAGTTTGGAGCGACCTTATTGGGGGGGGGGCTTTCCTATATATCGAAGTGGGTTTGGGAGTGTGGTACTTGTGTTTTGCAGCGTTCCTCTGACTTTGCCGGGATATTTGGCAACGCAGCGCACCGGCTTCAGTTCCTTTTATTAACGTCTTAACTATCGTTCGTGCGTAAACGGCATTTTGCAGGGATAAAGGCTGAATCTGGTCGCAGTGACAAGCGCTGTATGTCGGTTTTTATCCAGGAGTTGTGTGAACATTTGATTTTAATTGGTGAATCCTTTGTCATTAAACACACATCTGTGGAAAAATTCAAGACGTGGGCTGTGAGGCGATATAAGCAGCTGATATTTGTTCATATATCAGAAAATGTTTGGTGGTTATTTTTGTTCATATATCAGAAAATGTTTGGTGGTTATTATCGAGGTCACAGAGTTCAGCCGACTTTTAATTCACCACTTCATGTCCCGCAATGAGGTCTCTGAGATTTAAAAAACCGCATTCAACTCTTTAGACTTCTAGCTTTTCTGGTATTAACAGTTGTGGTAATAGGTTATTATCGCAGTGTTATAGTTAATTAAACTTTATTACCGGTTATTAGCAGGGACTCTGTAAAGTGGCCTGCGGGAGGCGCACATGCACCACTGGGCTTTTAAGAAGGAACGAATACAAAAAGCGCAATCAAAAAAGCGCACACCATCCATGTGACAGCCGCAGGATTATTTTAATATTTTTGTCTTAATAGTAAAGTGAAACCTTATCGTGTCATCTGAAATTTTTCTGCTGAGACTAGGGTGTTCTGTCGTCGCCCACGGAGTCAGAAACCAGACTACCTCTTCGTGTTAGCGCAGTCGATGGTTCAGCCGTGATTCTGGATGGATCTCGTTAAACATTTAACACGCACGATGACATCTGGTCAAATATTGTGTTTTCTACTTTTCTGGCAGGGACGTTGCGGATTATCTCCCCTTCCCTTCTGCTTTTCCGTATCAACAAGGGAACTGTCGGTTCGTTTTGGAGCCTTTTCTCTACGTGCCGTCCGACACGCTTATTATCTGCTCGGATCTGCTTAGAAAACCGACAGGCAAAGTACATTTCATGAGACTGTTGGACAGTCGGGTCCGGTGAAAGTGCAGCTGTTGCCGCTGTTCATATGTGCGTAAAATACACAAAAAACAAAACTGACTATTTACATCAACGTTTTCGATGTGTGGGCACTTGGTGCCGAAACCAGGCGGTTTAATTTGAGGTAACTCTGGCACAGAAGTAGGTCATTGCCGCTGGGAATCTGTGCGCTAAGGAAGCTGTAGTTTAGTCTGGACAAACAGGAAGCGCTGCAGCAAAATATCATTTTGATGAACCCCTTTTTATTAGTGTGTCACATTAAAACGGGAACTGACACACGGCATACAGTTTTGCTCCCGGTGCGTAAAATGACTTTACATGAACAATGTTTGCACTTTTTTACCTTGACTGGATAAAATACTAGTCAGTGGTCAAATACGCAGAAATGACAAATCAAAATTACATAATTTTTAGCTGATTTACTTGAAAATGTTACTGCTTTAGTGACTGATGTGCTCAGACAGATTTCTTTAAAGTTGTTTGCATGTGACGCAGTTGAAGTTACTCCAGCCGCTTCCTTCATGCCTGATTATTTTCCCCACAAGTCAAACAAAGATCTGCTGCAATCAGCAACTTCTGGCAAACAATGGAGACGCACCGGGCGGCCAGTTTGGACAGGAAACCCGGGCTACCGCCTGAACAGGACACGTTGACTGCACATAAACTTGTCAAACACTACACAGCTCCAAACGCCAGGGGTTTGCGCTGCCGTGGGAGGTGAGCTAGATTAAGATTACATGGTTTCATAAAACACCAACCTAATTTACTGTTGGCATGTTTACTGTTATTAAACATCGGTGCTCATTGCGCGCTATTCGTCGCGATTGCCTGTGAAATTAATCAGTGTAACTACAGAAGGAAAGTGACACTACAAGGTCTAATCCTGACGCAGCAGAGCGCAGCCACATATCCAGCTGCAGCTCCCGATGCAGCAGAGACGTGAGTCTGTAGGTTGTTTGGGCAGAATGATGAAAGCCCCGGCTGACGGTGCCGCTCTGTTCATCCAACAGACCACCAAACCGCTCCGATGGCTCATCCGCCGTAATGGCAACAGAGGAGAGCGGAGATCCACCAGCCGGTGATCCCAGAGTCTCGGCGCAAACCTCCCGTTCGAACGGCGGCACCGACCAGAGCTCCGTCTCGCCGTCCCGAGGCAGAACCAGATCCATTGCCCATCTCGACAGCCTAAGCGTGTTTCACACGAGGTCAATATTCCAGCTTCCTCGCCGCTCCTCTAGTGGATATTTCTCCTCCGACGGCGACTCGCTGCCGAGTTCCCCTCTCTCCCCGAGGCCGGTGACAGCTGACAAAGCCACGCAGACTCCGAGCCTCACGAGCCAGGTGATGAACCACGCCCTGCAGCGCCTGGCTGAAGCGCACGGCGGAGGAGCTGGAGCGCACCGGCAGCATGGTGAGCACAAACACCTACGTAGTCGCTTATTCACTGCCCATGCTGAATACACGCAGGTAAAGCAGCCTTAAGTTTCTAATTGCTGGTACTGCTGAGCAAAATTGATGAAGTGACAAATAAAGCTGCCAATGAATCCATATACAGGTTATTGGGTTTATAGCATTGGTTTAAATATAGTTCAGAGATATTTCCATCACTGCCCGCACCATAATTTGGTTTAAGAAAGAACATTTCTTGCTGGTGTAGAGCATAAAACATCCTGTCAGCGACGTCTGATATCCTCAAAAATCAACTATGCTTCAAGAATCTAATAGGCTGACAATGTTTTCAATCATGCATGAAATCAACTTCCCACTGTTGTTTTCTGTTTTCCAGGATCTGCTTTAAAATGTAGTAAACTGGAAATGGAGGTGTAGGTGTCCGAGTGTCTAAATACACAGTCCCTGTTGTGTGTGACTATTACTGGCCTGAAAATGCCAATACAAACTGCTTAGGCAGTTTTCACTGAAATTTAGCTGCTGCTGCTTCTGTGTGGGTGTGCAGCAAAATATGAAACCAGATATGAGCACAACACAAGCTCCCTGAAACTTCCTTCATCAAAGATTTGGGGTTTGTGCTCTTGGTGGTGTTAAATGTTAAATGATAGTAAAAAAGTGAACAAAACATACTCAGGATGTTATTGCTCTCCCCCTGTATCCCACTAGACTGTACTGATGAGGCAGAGCTCCTCTGTAGTGTTTCACTACTCTCAGATGAGTAAGTCATTCTTCTATTGGTTTTTACATTGTAATTTATTGACTAACAGCATACCTCACTCCGATGCCCCTCAGAGGGAAATCCCAACAATTTAGGCAGCAGATCTAACACACCAGCATGACTCCTCAGTGCTGATGTACCAATTTTTGCATGTTTTCATTCTGTTGTAGTATTACACTACTACTGCTGAGTAACACCTGTTGCCTTTCAGTGTGTGAAACCCCTCAGCCCCCCAGGATACATTTAAAATAAACAAACAATCTTTGGAAATTCAGAGCCTCTCTGTACAGTGATGTGCAATGCATATTAAATCGAAAAATGACAGTGTGGATTCCACAGCAATTTTTAAAAACAGTTTATGTGACAACATCTCCTAACCATGCGTCCACATCCTAATCATACTTAATGACCTTTATGCTTAATGTTGTTTTCCTTTTGGAACAAACACATCATGACACTTCATGAGTTATCTTGGACCTGCTGATGCTGGATTGCGGCTCAGGAGTGAAGTTTTTATGTAATCTGGCTGAATCTGATTTACAGGATAGAAGAAGGCTTTTGACTTCTGGCTAAAGTTAAAGGGCCACACCTGAGAGAGTGTGTGTGCATCAGTGCCCAAGCCCAATAAAATGACATGCATTTAAGTGAGGGGAAAAAATATTTTTGACATTTTCATTACTGTCACACAAAATGATTCAGATATGTGTATATGTCTTGTGAATTGTTTAATGACTTGACATAAAAGAAGTGCCAAAGTTAATTTCACACATTCTTTTGTGTGAAAACCACAATGCAGCTTGAGCATTGGTAGTTATGTAGAAGATTCAGGTATGTTATGCACTTTTAAGGAGCGTAAGTGCTGAAGAGTGAAATTTGAAGCAGTCAGATAGTTCAATCATTTGAGGAGTAAACACTGAAAAGACTTGTCAGATAAGAGTCAAGTGTCAAAGTGGGAGCAACCAAAGTCCACTTCTCCACTTTCTTACCAACTTCTCAAGCTTAGATTTCATGACATTCACTGACATTTCATGCTCAAGTCCAATGTTGAATTTTAAAACCACACTCCTAAGATATTAGCCTCAAATATTTAGTATATTTCCCAATTTTGCTGTGCTAAATATAGTACAGAGTCATTGTATTGATGTAGCCACCTCTCAAAGCCCTGGTCCTCCTCTTATTTCTGCTGTTTTTAAAAAATCAGAACACCTCCAGCAACAGTGATTTAAAGTGGTGCTCCTGTGGACTTGTTTACTTCAGCACAACTTTCAAACAGAAAAGACTCCTGCCTTTAGATATGACGCTGTTGGCTAAACTTGCCTATCCTGTTGCTTGGTAACAAACAAAACTGCACCATGAGGCTGGGATTTGGCATCAAAACAAACAAAGAACTAACAGAGAGTTTCCCCTCAGTGTGTTGGTGCAGTGGGTGACAAATATATCCACTATATAATGGGACTGTTGTCTCATCCTGATAAAATTTTACTCATTTGTTTTTCTCATATTTTTTCAAATTGAGCAGTTATTTATGTTCCACAGCAGACACACACAATACGATTAAACCTCAGCTTTAACCACATCCATATCTAGGTGCATTTATATTTTTTTAACACAATGGTGGTGTTTTTCAGTTTGAAAAAATAAAAAAAATGAAACTTCCGTAAGCTTCAATGTATTGTAACCTCTCTACTTTATAATAGCAGTGATTAGCTCCCCTTATTTGTGGCTCTTTTATTCCATTTCACTACAACCAGGATGACAAGATAACGGTCACAACAGACCAGTGCACATACTGTATGTGCACGTATCGTTCATTTATTATGCCAATCAAAATAGGCCTCAGTGTGTGTAGGTGTGTGTCTGGCAGTCAAAATATGCCTGCAGGTCTTTTGTAAGTTGCAGACAGAAACCCTTAGCCACTCTTTCATTCCACTACATCCATCAGATAGCAAAGATAAGACACACACACACACACACACACACACACACAGAAATGTTGTACAAGAAAGCTGGTCTGTCTGTGCTACAGAGCGAGATAGAGCGCCTGAGCTGAAGGAGGATCAGTTTATCATCTTGTTGTTGTCAGTACCTGACAGCATGATTACAGCTGGTTATCACAACACTTCCTCCTCCTGCACCAGGAAGATCACACTTACTCAGGTTTCTTCAGTTTCAGGCAGAGTGGAACAGTCGACTTTGATGCATTTTTGTCTTTGCTTTGTTTATAAGGAGGGACAGTCAGATTTTGCAAATAACAAATAACATACAAATAGCT
This sequence comes from Mastacembelus armatus, assembly GCF_900324485.2. Taxonomy (NCBI): domain Eukaryota; kingdom Metazoa; phylum Chordata; class Actinopteri; order Synbranchiformes; family Mastacembelidae; genus Mastacembelus; species Mastacembelus armatus. The sequence continues at coordinate 19,095,528 of NC_046647.1, read as the reverse complement.
ACAAACAATCTTTATAAAGAAATCTGATTTAATAATAGACAACATAAAACCAAATAACTGACTGTTTTAAGCAGGACTTATTTGTGGTGTGTCGTGGATAAATCAGGAGTCTTCTCAGCTGAAAAAATGTGTCTTGTGGAACAAATTATTGCTACAGGGCGAAAATATATTGATCCAAGATATTAGGGTCATTTCAAAAGTCTTTGCACTTTATTTGATTGCTTGCACAAATCATGAAACTTGTCAGCTGGTTCTTACTGTGGCACAGGAGAAGGATGTCAAGTGTAATATGTAATGTTTTATTACACAGTGTATACATGTATAAGATGTTGTATATGTGCTGTTAAATTAGGGTTTTGCCTTTTGGTGACTGTGGCTCTTCAAAATAAATGTCTTGTTAGAAGCAGAATCTGTCTGTAATGCAACCATAAAATAACAGTATCTGAGGAATCTCCCAACAGTGACTGAAAACTTTATGTTCAGTTTCAACAGTAGTATATAAATTAGAACCCCCGACCTGCTTTCACTGTATATCCTGTATTTACTAGTGTTATAAAAATAACCCATAGTACTCTCATATCATTGCTTATGCTGCTGTTGTTCCTGTATATCCTACCATAAACACCCTCACAGGTTGTACTCAGCAGTCTGATGGATTGATTGGAAACCTGACTTTTTACTGTATTGGTCTTGTCAATATTGGAGGATGTGAGAAATATTAAGTCTGGGTTTCATAACTGTGCATGAGTCATAAGCGGAGATCGGTAAGAGGTCAGAGCCTTTCATAGACACTCTGTAGTTCAGACTGAAAATATAACAGATTAACCACGAAAACACATACACGTCTGTACACACAGAGGCATTTGCTCACCTGGTCAGCTGGTAGAGTGGTGTTTTCTTTATGATGCCTCTGAGACACATGCACATTTATGATTGTTATGCATTTTCATGAAAAATCATTCTGCTCTCTACTTTTCTGTCTAGAAGATAAATGTCAAATATCAGTACAAGATTTTGTGCATGACTTGCTTTTTAATCTTGCCTCAATAAAAAAATACTCTGATTTATATCTCATCTGTGTTTTTTTTTGTGTTTTTTTTTTGTTTTGTTTTGTTTTAATCACTCTGAGCATCTTTTCTCAAATAAACTTAACTGGGTCAAAACTAAAAAAAGGTCTTGTTTTGATGCTGTTACCCACCCACTTTCTGAATTGCACGCTAGCTGCCTGGTTGTTTTTTGTTTTGTCTGTTTGTTATATAATTTTGCTCAAAATGTTATTGCTGCTAGGATTTTGTCTAAACACTTGGTTTGTCTGTGTTATAAGGTTCCAAAATCTACTTTCAGTAACCAAATCTCCAAGTCCTTCTAGATCCCAGTTTGGCTTGACTGAGAAACTGTAAATGTGCCTTTTGTTCAGACTTTGTTAATTAATACCAATGTGACAGGTATAGTTGATATACACCATGTTAAACCGTGTAATGGTAAAACCAGTAAGTGTATGTTAGCCACTGTTTACATGCTAACAGCTAATGTTATATAGGATGCTAACCACACTTAGCACTGAGTTTGGGGATGAATAGGGCTCAGACATGCAGTATATAATACTCCTACCAGCCTACCTGGGGAAACACAGGTGTATCACGTGGTATGCAATGCCTGGTCTTGTGCATGTATTTGAATATTCAGAAATCTTGGATTTCTCAGTGAAAGACAAAGACAGGTAGATTTTTAAGTCCTATTTATTTAACTTTTTTGTTGAAACTCTCCCTTATATAAAATATTTTATCTGTATTAAAACATGTGGAGATGACCTGGTCGATGTCTTGGTGTTAAGGTTTCACCATGTTTTAATTCCTAAATGTCAGACTTCAGGAGCACAGTCAGTGAAATTATCGTAACATATATACATTACATACAAGAAGTGCTTATTGGTCTGAAGTGGTCTTATTAACAAGGTTGGCATGTTTTTTTTCTTCTTCTCTGTTTTAGGAGGCTCTCCCTGCCCCTCTAGCACACGGCAGCAAAACGCAGCAAGGGACATGCCGACACAGGCTGTTGGACAAGA